>NC_056746.1:604787852-605087852 GCF_019279795.1 Protopterus annectens | reverse complement strand
GGAGACATGCCTGAATGCGGCTATGCAGCTTTATGGAGCCATGTAAGATGTCCTTCATCAATTCCCCCTTCAATGGCACATTCTTATTTGGGCCATCTGTAAAAGAGATGCTTACTCACAGTGATCAAGAAGGAAAGACACTATCTGCTGTGGGAATCAAATTTTTTACCCCTCAATGTACCTTCTTTCAGGAGTCAGAGAGGTGATAAGAAAATATAGTCCCAAAATTATCAGGGATCTTTCCAAGATCTGCACAGGGACAACTCCTCCAGAGGCAGAGGAGGAAGTTCCAGTGGGAGATAGCACCCTAGAGCCAGAGGAGGCCTGCAGAACCAGGGTTTCTGGTATTCTGTTCCAGACAAACCCTTCCAGTACTTCTGAAGTACTGCCTGACTGTTCAACTCTGGAGGCAGTTGGGGGATGATTATGCCAGCACCCACACGCCTGAGCAAACATAATGGAAGATTCCTGGGTAGTAAAAATCATATCCAGAGGCTATTCTATTCCATTTTTTTAAATTTTCTTTAAACAAAAGTAAGAAACCTCCTGACATTCCACCCAGTCAGAGGAAAGCAGCACCACAAGAAATTCAAAAGCTTCTAGACAAAGGAGTCATCCATGAGGTCCCACCAGACCAAACACGGTTTTAAACTTGTTCACACTTCTTTTTGGTGCCCAAAATGACAGGGAACCTCAGACTAATTTTGGATCTCAGCATTTTAAACTAGTATGTAAAGAATTCGAAGTTCGAATGGTCCACAGTTCAGTCCATTCTGCCATTTCTTTGCAAGGACGATTAGATGTGCTTTATAGATGTATAGGGTGCATACTATCACATCAAAATGGACAGGTGATCCAGAAGACATTTATGCTTTCGTCTGGGAGCCAGTCATTACTAATTCAGAGCCTTGCCTTTTGGAGTCACCACAGCCCCCAAGATATTTAACAAATGCATGGCAGCAGTGGCTGCTCATTTGAGACGTAAAGGATTCTGACTGCTTCCATATCTGAATGGGTCTATATTAGTTTGCTGAAATGCGATTTCAGTGAACACCTAAACAGTGACTGCACTTCAGCGAAAATCATTTCAGCGATTCACTGAATTTTCCAAGGGTAAGTAAATACTTATCCTGCAGCACAACAGACCGACATGTAAGTACTTGAACCCACCCAAGTGGGGGGCTTCACCCCTCACCAGTGTGGGGGCTGCACCCCCCCCCAGACCCCTAACTATATATATCAACTTTGAGATTGCACTACATTGGAGAAAAGGGCAAAGTTGAGTAGTTGGCCAGCTACTTTTTTGCACTTGGCAAATTCAGTGAATCATTGAAACAATTTTCCCCCGAAGTGCGGTCTGTGGTTAGGTGTTCACTGAAATCACGTTTCAGAGAACTAATATAGACCCATCTGGATGACTGGCTCCTTACCACCCGCTCTAAGCATCTTCTGCATCAGTCCAGGGACTATTTGCCCCAAATTTATCCGTTACAGGGGATAACAATAAATTATGCCAAATCAAACTTGACACCAGTCCAGAGCCAGGAGTTCATTGGTGCACATCTAAATGCAACAACACAGACAGCATCATTACCACTTCACCGTATATCCATCCTCAGGAATAAGGCCCATCTGCTTATCTCCCACCCATCTCCCCCAGCTAGATCAGTCCTTCAAGTACTAGGATCCATGGCAGCTGCCACTGTAATGCTTCCCTTGACATGATTCTTTATGCACTTCCTTCAATGGACTCTAGCTGTTCAGTGGTCCATTCTTCAACAACCACTATTCCTTCCAATCAGACTTACTCCAGTTTGCAAACCACACATCCACTGTTGGATTCAGTTGGACCACATTCATCTAGGCTAACCTTTTGTTTTACCACCCCCAGTGGCCACAGCGATTACAGACACCCCCCCCCCCAGCTGGGGGGGGGGGCATTTCCTGGGAAGGACGGTCCAAGACATGTGGTCCCCCCAAGAGACCAATCTGCATATCAGTGTACTAGAGATTAGAGCAGTCCTACTAGCATTGCAGGCCTTTAAAGATGCTGTTCCTCTAGGGACTATTGTGAGTCAAACCAAAAGCATGTCTGTGGTCTAGTACATCAACAAACAAGGAGGAACTTGATCTTGTCCTCCCTGTAGAGAGGCCATGAGAGTGTAGGAATGGGCAGTCTACTCAGACCACTTTCTAGTCGCAATACACATACCAGGGGAAACCAACGTGTTAGCAGACATATTAAGCAGATCCATTTTGTTGCCTCACAAGTAGTCTCTCAGTTAGTATGTGGTGGAAAGCATTTTCCATCATTGAAGCCAACCTTGCTGTGACCTCTTTGCGTCCTCCAACAGCAACAAGGGCAACACATACATGTATGGTTGCCCTTTCTACGGTCTCATCTTCTTTATCCTCCATTGATACTCGAGCCATCTCCGGATCTCCTGTCACACCCATTAGGAATCAAACATTCCACTACCCAGGCACCAAAATTAACCGTATGGTTTCTCCACTTCCAGTAATGGTTAGATAGCCCAGGCTTTCTTTCTTCCCCTGTACATACCATTATTTTATCATCGCAAAAAGACTCTGCTAAGAAAGTTTATAAGAGCAAGTGGAACAGATTCTCCATTTGGGCCTTGAAAAATGAGCTTGATCCTTTTTCTGCTACAGTTTCTGCAGTACTTGAATTTTTGGCATTAAAGAAGGAGATAGTTTTTCTACCATTAAGCTTCAATTAGCAGCTATCTCTAATTTTCACACAGGAAAATTAAATTATTCATTGGCTTCTTGCAAATTAGACACAGCATTTCTAAAAAGCATTTTTCTTTTCAGACCACCATTAAAGGATTCTTCACCTTCCTAGGATACAACCATTGTGCTTCAAGGTCTGACTCAGAAACTTTGTGAACCTTTAGCTAAAATTGATCTAAAATTTCTTTCTTGGAAAATGGTCTTCTTAGTAGCCATTACTTCTGCAAAGAAGATATATGAATTCCAGGCTCTTTCTTCAAAACCCCTTTACATTATTTTCCATAAAGATAGGGTCACCTTACAGAAAACCCCTTCCTTTTTACCTAAAATTGCCTTTGAAAACAACATTAAACAATCCATACATTTGCCAGTCTTCTTCCGAAAATTTTCGAATAAAGGAGAGTACATGCTTCATCTCCTTGATGTACATGAACAATTACACTTTTATCTCCACAGAACAGAATAAATCAGAAAATTGGATCAACTGTTTCTTTCCTTTTCACCAAAAAGACTGGGTTTCCAAGTTTGTAAAGTTGCTTTAGCCAAATGGATTACCGACTGCATTTCTTGAATCGATTCTCAACGAGGCATGGCTGCTTCGTCTGCTTTATCTGCTCTTTGGTCAGGAACATCTATTGATGTTATTTGTGCAGCAGCCACATGGTCCAAAGTTTATACTTTTGTTACTCATTACAAATTGAATATTATATCTAGAAACAGAGCCGCCTTTGGTTTGGCGGTACTCTGGAATATCCTTCCATGAGGGCCAGCCAAGATCAGCGTAGGTGGGGACTCTACTCTGTCCCATATGTTGAGGAAGAAAGAAAAGTACATCATCAGATTTAAAAGTTATGTACACACCATAACAAGGCATCTGTGTTGTCCATATTCATTCTTCCTCAATTTCCCTCCCATCCATCTCCCATCTCCCATCCTTCAATCTTCTGGAGAAACCTTTTGGATTGTGTTTTGGAACTTAAGGTTCTGGTTTTGAGTCCATCATTTGTTCTGTCAGCTATTACTGGCTGTGTATAGCTATAGGGGCCTTGTGGCAACAAACTCAATCTATGGTAATGAGGATGGACTAATGCATAATGGGAAGAGGGAGGTACCCGAGAGTTGGATCCGAAGTCTGGAGTATACGGCCGAGTCAGATCCAAGGTTTGGATCCCAACCCACGTTTTGAAAAAGAATGAAAATGGACAACACAGATGCCTAGTTATGGTGATTGTGTAAGTTTTACTTTTTTCTCATCTCCATTTGAACCTGTGTCATATTTTTCATGAATTTTTGTTTTAATGAAAACTCTCAACAACAATAAATAAATAAATAAATACATTTTCTGAACATCCCTATCCCCTATTATTTTAGTACAAACACAAAAAACTGTGCACATCTTCAAGAAATTTAACTCTCTAGATAACAACATTTGTGCAAAACCGACAGCGGTATCCACAGGCATTATGTAATCTAAAATGAAGTTTACCCATTCTAAAGTACATGCTACAGCCTGTGTTCCCACTTACACTGATTGTTGTCATTTTTTTTCTTATCTCTATTCCCCTCCCGGATGTGAAAAAACAGCTTGTTTGCTTTCATGAAATATTAACATGTAGCCTTATGAAAAAGTGTACTGACTATTTTTAAAATAAAACTAAATTGTAAACTGTTCTGTTAAATGCATTAATGTATTAAGGGCTGCTGGGGAAGCTGCTGTCTGTTATTCACTTCTCATAATTTCAGACTTTATTTTTCACTTTACTCCTTGCCACTGTACCTTAAAAGTTTGCATTTCCCTCAGCAAAGAATGCCCAGAACTCTCAAAAGTAATTGTTTGCACCTGCTCACAGCTCATCTCTATGTGAAATTAGTCAGTAATGAATCTTTGTAAATTCCACTCAGAACAGAATGCACAGCTGTCTTTAGCTGAAGACTTCTTGACTTCCACTGAACATTTCCTAATACAAAAAAAAAAACAAGCTAATATCATTACAAATAAGAAACTTAATATTTTTTATGGCTTTCATCATTTTGCTCTATTTTTAAAAACTAATTGCTTACAAAAAACTCTTATTTATAGCTTAAGCCAATGGCGTTTATCAAGACATTTACCCTTGTAAATAAGACAAAATATCTTAACTCTACATATATCATTGCAGTTTTTATTCAGGTTTTTGTCTTATAATGCAAAGCCTGTATTTCTTAGAACTAAAAAGTATTTGTTTGCTTTAATACCTTTGATATATGCAACAGTCACCAAAGAGAGTGCCCCCACATTTAAAATACTCGACAGCACTCCACAAAAACTACTTTACTATATGTAACATACAGTTTATATCATGAAATGTTTATACAAATACTAATAAGAACAAAATTTGTTTTACTTACAGTTACTTTTACCCCTTTTAGTGTTGCTCTAAACATTAATGACATACAGTGGGGTATATGCTTTACAGTCCATCCAGAAGTTTAACGATGTCAACAAAAGTCAAGTCTTTTTCAGCCACTTTTTCTTGCAAAGCCATATTTCACAAATGTGATTGATGCTTTATAGTCTTCCATTTATTCACTAATTTCAGTGTCTTCTTTCTTTTCACCTTTATCTCTCAGCACCAGATTGTGGTTCAAGTCCAGGGTACTCCTGAGTCTTCTAGTCAACTCTTGTGTTTTTTTCCTAACAAGTATTTTCCTTTGGAACACTGGAAAAGGTTTCATTGACAAAGTCTGTATGTGAACTTTACTTTCAGACGATCAAAAAGCAGTATCCCTTTCTGCTTGGAGGCTCACTTTTTGTTGAAAAAGTTTTATGTTATATTGTCAGTCCTCAAATAATCCTTGACAGTGAGGTTGTTTCCGAATCTCAGGACTGACTCTGCCGTTATTCCAGCTCACTCCCTCTGAAAACTCTCAAGCTTCACCCTACCCGGAATGCTACTGTCAAAGTTATCCCAGATCTCATTTGCCCCTTCAAAGTGACAGATGCATTTTTGTTCATGCTCTCGAGCTAGCCTTTACTTTCTGTCAAGTTTTTCAAAATTCTTTAAATCTTTTAAAAATCTATATTTATTTATTTATTTTTGTTGACTTATTTTTTCTACATCTTAACTACCCAGTTCCTCCTTCCAAACACTCTTGTGTTATTCTCTGTTACCATCGTTGGTAATCCTCTTACTTTTTGAGTTATTTCTTCGTACTATTGTTGGTACTCTCCTTTTCTATCCCCTATACCTTTTTCTGTAATTTCTTGAATGACATTGTTGGTATCTCCCTTTCCTTTCATAAAAGTAATAGTTAAAAAAATGTGTGTGTGTGTATGTATATATATATATATATATATATATATATATATATATATATATATGTGTATGTATAAACAGTGAATATAAAAAGTTTACACACCCGTTAAAATGCCAGAATTTTGTGATATAAAAAACGAGACCACAATAAATCATTTCAAGACATTTCCCACCTTTAATGTAACCTGTAACTTGTACAATTCAATTGAAAAACAAACAAATGTGTTGGGGAAAAAAAATATAAAAAAATAAAAAACGTACAATAAGCTGCTTGCATAAGTGTGCGCACCCTTAAACTAATACTTTGTTGAAGCACGTTTGGATTTAATTATAGCATTCAGTCTTCTTGGGTAGGAGTCTATCAGCATGACACATCTTGACTTGGCAATATTTGCTCACTCTTCCTTGCAAAAGCCCACCAAATCTGTCAGACTGAGAAGGCATCTCTTGTGCACAGTCTTCTTCAGGTCACCCCACAGATTTTCTGTTGGATTTTATATATATATATATATATATATATATATATATATATATATATGTGTGTGTGTGTGTCTGTATATATATATATATATATATATATATATATATATATATGTGTGTGTGTGTGTGTGTATATATATATATATATATATATATATATATATATATATATATATATATATATGTTCATTTTCAACTCTTTCTCCCTTTCTCCTCTAATGGCTGAGAAAACTAAAGACACTTATAGCTTTAAGAGATGCCAGAAGTGTTATTGTAAACTCCCTAATTCAGACAGACAGTCTTTATGTGTGTACTGCTTGGGCCCGGTGCATCTTCAGGAAGATTGTGCCATCTGTCATGGCTTTAGACACCGGGCCTTAGTAGAAAGAAAAAATAAATTAATATTGAAAGGTGTTCTCAAATCTGACTTCAACGAGGCTATATCTGCAGCCAGTTCCCATTCTTCCTCTTCAACATCCTCCAAGAAGAGGAGTCATTCGGTTCCTTCTGATCCCTCAGAACCAACTTCTAAAAAGGTGAAGACTTCCCCAGCTCCCACTGTTTCTTCAGAGCCAAACGAGAAAACAGCTGTAGCTTTCGGTACCATCGGAGCCATCTTCTGCACTGACATTTTCGGAATCAACTAAGCATTCTAACCTGACTTCCACTCCCTCATCTGTTCCTCGGATATCAGAACAACAGAGCTGTCTGAGGAGGAGCACCTGATCTGTAATATTTGTTTTTTTTTTTTTTTTTTTTTTTGCTCATTTGTAGTAGTTATTGCTTATTCTAGATATTTACAGCAGTTTTTTTGTATAATGCATACTTGTACTGTATTTCATAGCTATTGGTTCACTGCTGGTTTTCTGCTGTGTTAAACATTTCTGTAGTGTTTTCTGCTTAAAATAGTTTAGGTAGTAGCTGTAATATTCTCTATATTTCTGATTGTGTTGTGGGCCTAGTTGGTTGTTAGAGGCTGTTTTCTGAGCTCATTGTCCAGACCATCTTAGTTAGCAAAGTCCATCCCCCACTTCAGTGAGAGTTTAGTGTTTATGGTCATTGTCTAGTTGGGTTGCCAGGTCTACGGCTTGGAGAAAGCACCTCATTGGTTCCTTTGAGCTTTTTTTTAAAGTTGTTTCAGGTTTCAACTTTCTGTTACTTAAGAGGTTAACTTGAATGTTTCAGCCATTACACACAGAGCTGTCTGAGGAGGAGCACCTGATCTGTAATATATAGCAATAAGTAGCCTGTTTTTTTGCTTATTTGTAGTAGTTATTGCTTATTCTAGATATTTATAGCAATTTTATTGTATGCCGCATACTTGTACTGTATTTCATAGCTATTGGCTCACTGCTGGTTTTTCTGCTGTGTTAAACATTTCTGTAGTGTTTTCTGCCTAAAATAGCCCTATTGGCGTCTTGTCTTTATACCTGCTGGCCTTGCAGTTGCACGCACCTACTCTAAATCTGATCTTGGACACTCCTCCTAGTCTAGTGTCATTAGCTCATTCTACCTAATACAGAGAGAACATGTGAGAAGGCCAACCTACTTAGTTTATTTCCTTCTGTTCCCCTTTTCCCCCTTTCTTAAATTGCCTGAATCTCCTTGTGTTCTGACTGTGCTTCTCAAACATTTTGGATATATAGAGTATATTTTAGTGCATTTATTAAAACTGTATTTGCCTTAATATTGCTTCAAATCAAGTGCTCTAGGTTGCACTGCATCTGAATCGTTTTAGTGTGTTTTAGCTGCCTTTCTGTATATATAGACTTTTCTATATATGTAGACTAGCTACTTATTCTACTGCATTACTGCCTCTTAAATAGTGTTTCAGTTGTGCACTTGCCTTGCTTCATTTAAAAAGTTTTAAATTGCAAATTTTGTAGAGTTTTAATTGCATTTACTGTTTAGGGCTACACACTCAAGTGCATTAGCCTTTTCTGTGTTTATTTACTGTATTATTGTATTGTTTAGCCTGTTTTAACCAAAAAAAAACCCAACAAAAAAATACTATCTTGTTTGCTCGTTTCCTGCCTTTCCTAGCTAGTATAGTCCAGATCCCAGGCTTTGCTGGTTTCAGGACTTTATTTTCTGTGTTCAGAGCTATCCAGACCTTGCTGTGGTAGAGGGAAGTATTACTGCTTACCAATGGGAGTGGTGAGCATTGTACTGCCTACCTAACACTAGAGGAGTGGTTTCCAGCTCTGAAATTGTAATTTTATTAACCATGTTTGGCTGATTTCTATCCTTTTCAACTTTCTGACTTAAAAACGCATGTGTTTGCACATTTTTCACATCGTGCAGTACCGCGGGGCTACGGTTAAACTATTCCAGGTGCCAGAAAGTTTGCTCTTCAAATTTTCCCTTAGAACTAGCTGGTTTCTCAGTAGTAGCACTAAAATCTGAACCCCTGTGACTGGCACTTGCTCTAGAACTTGCTGGAAAGCACTAGGAAGCCTTAAACTGATACAAGCACTCAACTCTCCTTGTTAATAAGGAGAAATTAATCATAGGCACTAAACAGCCTATAATTGCAAAGTACCTTGCAAAGGTAAGGGAAAACAGCTCTTGTACCTTACAAAAAAAGCACCTAAACCGGCATGTCCAAGGGTCAGCTTCTGGTGATTTCTCCTGTCCACCTGGTGAGTCTGGGGATACTGGGGCAATGCAGCAACTGCCTCATGTACACAGACAACCCTCTCCTCCTACCACCCAGCACTACAACCTGCGAGAGATGCACTTACATAGCCAAACTGGAAGCAAAGCTCTCGCCAGCCAAGATTGTGCTAGACAGTCAAGAGAAGGTTAACACCTGCACTACACCGCAAGCAACACATAGCCCTTAAAAACCCACACCATCAACACCCACACATAGCAACACTAAACTCACATATGTGGAGGCCCTTAACATTAACCTGCCCAAGCAACAAAGACCTCCGAAACTGAAATGCAAACACCAGTCATAACCAAAGTGACACATAGCTCACAACACCAATGTGCCACCCAACAACAGCCCCTAAGGCAAGACAATGTACCCAACACTTTAGTCATAGGTGACTCTATAGTCAGGCATACTGATGTCCCACTCAACCAGGCTGAACAAGGAGAACATTACAGTCAGCTGCCTGTCGGGTGCCAGGATCCGCCACATAATGCATGCACTCAAGCCACTCCTCAACATGTACAAATATGACTCTCTCATTGTACCTCCCTGAACTACATGAAAAGAGACATGCAAGAGCTCTCAGATCATGTGGCCTAGGCTAGCCCCGAGTAGCATCCTGCCTTTGCCCAGAATGCTACCACAGTATAAGGACAAAATGATTGACTTCAATAATTGGGTAAGCTTCTGGTGTCATTCTAAGGGGATCCAGTATCTGTCTACCTGGGACGGCATGATCAACAAACCATGATGGTCTGCACCTGTCACCCCTGGGATTCAGGTTACTGGCTAAAGCTCTTGCCACCCCTATAGTGCCTTTTTTTAGGCAAGGTTCAAAGGACAAAACTACCACCATAACAGATACAAGCATGCAAAATCTGAAGGTAATGCTACTCAATGCTAGAAGTCTAAACCTCAAAATGCACTCTCTCGAAGCACTCCAAAAAATGGAGAACATCGATATCTGTGCAGTAACTGAGACCTGGCTGAAGGCTGCAGAGAGCACCCCTGCAATACCAGGCTGCAACTCTTACCACACATTTCGGCCACCAAACCAAGACCAAAGCACTAAAGGTGTAGGAGTGTCCATATTCACCAAGGATATTCACACCTCCAGGCTAGTTGCCCAACACAATGCATCTGAAATTCTCCAGGTACAACTAACACTAGGTAAGACTGCAATCCAAATTGTAGCTTGCTACAGATCCCCCACCATGCCCCAAGATTCTCATTACACCTTTCTAAACATACTGGAAAATATTAAGATACAACCAAACACCCTAATACTGGGTGATTTCAACTATCCTGCCATTAACTAGGAAAACTACTCGGGTACCAACACTTTTTCCCAACAGTTCTTGGAATTCATAAATTCCAAAGCCCTGGATCAACTAGTCCATTATCCCACCAGGGGCTCCAGTATCCTAGACCTAGTCATTACCAGCATGGGAGATAGATGCTCCACACTAGTGGTCACCCCCTCATTGGTCAGGTCTGACCATAAGCAAATCACCCTTGCCATCCACATCCCACCTCCACCCCCCCCAGAAAGGAAACCTCCATAAAAAACTTCTCCAAAGCCAACTTCATCCTACTCAAGTCAGAAGTGACAAACTTCACAATACCCATGCAGATGGGAGCTGAAAGTTCGACTGCCAAATCCTACACTAAGGCACTGTTTGAGCACATCCACTCTTGCATGAATCGTGCCATCACAAATAGAACCAAGACTCTCTCCTCCAAAAAACGGACGCCAATCTGGTGGTCCCCTGCCATAAACAAACTATACAACAGAAGGAAGAAACTGTTGCAGAAAAGAGGAAAATCCCAGGATGCAAAAAACTCCCTTACCAGCCTCAGTAAGAAACTGAGATCCCTCATAAAATCCTCTAAAGCTAGTTACGAAAATAAAATTGCTAAATATTCCGAAGACAACCACAAGGCATTCTATAGTTATGTCAAGAATCTAAATGGCAATGCTCAGATCTGCTCTGAGATACAACAGAATGGCATTAAATATACTGATCCCAAGGATATTGCCAAT
Source organism: Protopterus annectens (assembly GCF_019279795.1). NCBI lineage: Eukaryota > Metazoa > Chordata > Ceratodontiformes > Protopteridae > Protopterus > Protopterus annectens. Next base: position 605,076,616 of record NC_056746.1, on the reverse strand, counting down.
ATCTTGGCAGATCGATTTAGTGCCAACTTCACTCCCCTCTCACCCCCTAAAGGGCCCATCTTAATACCAAAGGATTGCCAAATTCCAGTAATCACGGCCACACAGGTAGGAACTGCACTCTCCAAAGCTAAGAATATAGCATCCATGGGACCAGATGACATTCCAGGCTGTGTACTACATGAACTACAAAATGAACTGGCACCTCACCTAAGTGTCATGTTTAATCATAGCTTCACCTCAGGCTTCGTGGCCCACTGAGTGGCACACAGCTACAGTTATCCCATTCCACAAGGGGGGGATCCACCTTGAATGCCGGGAACTACCGTCCCATCAGTCTGACGAGCCTGACCTGCAAGGGCATGGAACGCATTATCATGGAACTTATAAACAAAGACATTGGCAACTTTCATACACTGGACCCCACTGAGTTTGGGTTTGTGAAGGGCCGATCTTGTCTCCTGAACCTGATTGACTTCTTCAGATCAGTCTCCAGAGCTGTGGATGAGGGTAGGGTGGTCCCCACAGCCTATCTGGACCTCGCCAAGGCCTTCGACACCATTCCCCACTCTGGAATCATAGATAAACTTACTAAGCTGGGCATAAATCCCTACATCACTCAATGGGTTGCCAAATGTCTTACTGACAAACCCAGACTGTTAAAGTAGCCGACTCCAAATCCAGCTCCAGACAAGTGAGAAGTGAAGCACCTCAGGGTTTAGTCCTGGGACCGCTCTTGTTTGGCATCTTCTACAGGCCAACACTAAGGGACTGTAGCTAATAAAGTTCGCAGATGACTGCAAACTGGGAGCCATTATTGAATCCCCAAATGCTTTGGATATTCTACAAAAGGGCCTTACAGAAATGGATGCTTGGTGCCAGAGCCATGGGCTTAAGCTTAATGCCAAGAAATGTATAGTTATCCCCTTTGGGAAGAAATACGTACCCATGAATTACCACATAGATGGCAGTACACTAAACACCGAAAGTGTGATGAGAGACTTAGGGACACAGGTGGACAGTGGTCTCACCTTCGATAACCGCATCGCCACAATAGTCAGTAAATCCTTCTATGTGGCACACCTCATCATCAAGGGCTTTTCATCCAGAAAAAAGGAGGTCATTGTCCCACTGTACTCATCCCTCATTAGACCCATTATAGAGTACAGTGCCCCATTTGGTATGTACCTCACAAGACATCTGCAACAGCTGGAAAGGCTGCAGAAATACCTCACTAAAAAAACACAGGCCTAAAGCAGATGCCCTATGCTGCCTGTCTAAAAAAACTCCAGCTATACTCTGTGGCATATCGTCTACTCAGAGGCAAGCTCTGCTTAACATACAAGGCCATGTCAAACCCTGAGCTTTTGGACAAGCTCCACTTAAAAAAAAATCCCAGTCTCTCAGGCTCGCATGCTCCAGGGATCTAAAGCTTGTCATCACAATGAACAAAACATGCTGGAGGGATAGGTTCCTGACCCAGAGACTTCCCATACTCTGGAATAGACTGCCCATACATGTCAAGCAGAGGGCCTCCTTGGCCCTCTTCAAAAGGAACTTTGATGATCGGATGGGAGATATGAAATTCACCCCAGGGATCACGTCAGTCGCCCTTCTAGACAGGAGTCCAGGGAAGTAAATATTGTGGGAAGAAATATCCAGGGAATTGTTATGGCTAGGCTTGTATAGGCCCTTAGGCTGATAGCGTAGTACCAACCTATGAACCACAGTAGTATTATTTTAAGGATCTTCCATGGACAAGATAGTCTCCTTCTATTGATCCATGTGCAGATAGACCTCTGAGTCCATTTTTGGCAGACCTTGGTCCCCAGCAGTCTCTTCAGTCCATTCAACTAAGAGTCTCATGGAGTCTGATGTTCTGAGGCTGGTGGATCAGCAACTGGCGGCGAGGGGATTTTCCTCCACTTCAGTTCCAAGCCTCCCTTGTTGTGGAACACTACAAACACATAAACCAACAATTATTCCTCCTCTGACTCCAGTTGTGATTTTAGAGCTCCTGGCACCGAAAGCCCTGGTTTAGACTGCTTTGGTACGAAACAGACCTGCGTCTCTGGCACTGCTCACAGCCTTGAACTCTTTGGTTCTGTCAGAACTGGAGACCTCCTGGGGCTGAAGCTTTGTTGTCAGTCCCGGGGGGTGTGGTTCCACTCCTTTTTTTCTGAGCTGTCCATGCTTCTTGGGGCTTTGGCACACGTAAGCTCGGCTCTGACTTTGGCTTTGGAGGTAGCTTCCTCAGTGCGGGGTGTGACCATGGTCCCAAGGGAGTCTGTCTCAGTTCTGGGCTCCCATCCCTCTATGGGGGGAACTGCCTTCCAAGTTATGGAGAGGGCCTTGTCCATTGTAGGCTCACAGCCTATGCCATCTTTGTCGGTCCAGCAACCTAGTCCTAGGGACAGAGGACACAGAAGCCTCAGGATACTACAGCAGTAGTTATGTCCTCTTCAGATAAGTCTCTGGCACATCCCACCGAAGAGGTACTCATGAAGAGAAAGTGCAAGAGGAAGCATTTGGACTCCCTTAAAGACTCTTACACAGAAGATACCAATTTCAGTGAAGGGGAAGGTTCCCCAAGGTCACCTCCAGTCATTTGGAGACATTTTAGAACTCATAAAGCAGAGGGAGTTGCTGGACATCCCATCAACTTTCTTCCATGGAGTTGGTATACCTGCAGGCTTTCTGTGCCCGACCTTCTACTTCTTGGATCTCTTCGCTCACTGAGGATATAATTAAACTGATTGATCAATGGGCATGGAAGATTCTGGATTCCATCAAGCCAATCCCTAAGAGACCAGACCAAATTTTGTCAGCCCTGGAGGATCAGCGACATTGGTCTGAAGGTATTCAAGTCGATGCTATGGTGGTTGCAGCAGCCACCAAGAAGGAACTCGCAGACGAGAGTCCCACTATCCATCCTCCTAACAAGGATTCTTGGACTATGGATAGATTTGGGAAGCTCGTATGTGCTCAGGTCCTTGAACTATATGGCACACATCACGAGACTCCAGTGAGACCTGATAAAGGAAATTTCAGACACTCTATCAGGAGCTGTAGCTGAGGGACTGCAGGACAGGATAGCTTCCCAGCTGGCAACCCTTGAGTCGATTTGTAATTTGTCCATAAGGCTCATGGCACATGCACAGAAACACAAATTCACCACCGGAGATGAAGTTACCTCCGTAACACACATAACTATAAAAATAAACCGAAGGTGACAAACACGGCTCAGAACATATACAATTTTCTTAAGTTAAAATTCAGTATGCACTTTCACATGGATCCACCATGCTTCCTCAGACTGTTAAAAAACAGTACAGCCTCACTCAGAATATATCCAAAACATCACCCATTAAGCAATTAAAAACCTTAGTAACCAATTAAGTCAAGGGCATGAAGAACATTTAGCATGCACACAGAAAATCTGCAAATTCAAAAACATCCTCACAGTAAAACTATACAATACATAATCCAACCTAACCATTAAACACAATATCTAAATATGCAAACTAAATAACCTAAAACATAAAACATAAAAAATATACAAAAATATTACAAAAACAAAAATGACATTGTAAACCATTAATTTCAGCAGACCTCTAACTACGACAGTTCATCACATAACCTACTTTCAATGCATTAATTTCCGATTTTTAAGAAATGGTTTAAGGCCAAATACCTAATTTAATCCAAAACCCTTATCTGCTTGCAGCCGGATAATCCAGCTTTGCTCAGCCATCTCTGTAGAATTCCTTATATCTCCCAATCTTCCATCTGCATACATAACTTGCAACACAGAAAAGCCAAAACTATGCTCACTTCCTGTCAACTGTGTATGTCTGGCCAAAGCACTTCTTTCATCTCCTATACTCACTAATTTTATCCCTCAAAGGGCGGTTGCACATGCAGCTGAAGGGATGACTATTGCAGCGAGTTCAGACATAGCCGTACGGTGACACGTCTGGATGCGCTTATGTGAATTTGTTGAGCCATTTAAGTCTTCTTTCGTCAATGCTCCTTTTGGCGGAACACCCCTTTCTGGCTCTGAAATTAAAGATACCCTTGCCAGATGTGAGAAGGATGGAAAGACCCTATCTGCCATGGGCATACGTTTTTCCACTCCTTAAAGGCCCTATTCCAGGAACTAGAGGAGTGGGAAACTATGGTTCAAAAAGTCCCAAGGGCCTTTCCAGGACTCACGTGGCAGTGACTCTGCCTGGGGAAGAGGGGGGAGTTGCAATGGAAGATGCTGTGCTAGTTTCAGAGGTGGCCCACATAATCAGGGTTCCAAGGATTCGTTCCCTGGTAACTTCTATCAACACTCCTGAACAGAGGCCAGATTGCTGTCCTCTGGAGGCAGTCAGGGCATGCTTATCCCTGAACCCCCCTGACTGGCTTCAAATAACATCTGATATTTAGTTGCAGAGGATTATATCCAGAGGTTACAACATTCCCTTTTCAAATTATCCCAATCATCCAAAAATATTCCCAGATGTTCCACCCAGTCATAAGGATGCAGCAGTTTTAGAAATACAAAAACTGCTCAACAAAAGAGTCAGCCAAACAGTCCCACCAGACCAGATAGGATATGGATTTTACTCAAGATTTTTTTTAGTGCCAAAGAAAATGGGACTGGGGACCGATTTTGGATTTCAGTGTGTTGAACAAATTGGTTCTAAATACCACATTCCAGATGGTCACAGTTCAGTCCATACTTCCATTTTTAGGAAAAGATGATTGAATGTGCTCTGTAGATCTTCAGAATGCTTATTATTACAAAAAAATAGACAAACTCTTCTGAAGATTTCTACACTTCTGACTGGGAACCAGTCTTTATCAGTTTAGAATCCTGTCCTTTGGTCACGACCACATCCCACACGGTGTGCATGGCAGTGGTAGCAGCCCTCTTCAGACTGACAGATTCTGGGTGTTTACGTATTTAGATGACTGGCTCATTACTGCAACCACCATTCATCTGCTACTACTGGCACGGGACTGTGTCCTTCAAATGTTCTCGTTACTGGGAATCACAGTAAACTATGAAAAATCTCATTTAGAACCAGCTCGACATTTAGAGTTCATTGGCGTAGTATTAGATACAAATACCTGCATTGCTTATCTCCTCCAAGAAAGGCTTCAGAGAATAAGACACCAAGTCAACCAGATCATTCACAACAGAACAATGACTGCAAGACTGTTATTACAGGCTGTAGGTTCTATGGCAGCTTCCATCACCTTGGTTCATCTTGCCAGGTTTCATATGCAAATTCTACAGTGGCTTCTAGAGTCACAGTAGACACTGTTGACCCATCCTCTGTCTCATCAACTTCTAATCACTAATTTATGCAAGAAGGACCTGAGTTGGTGGTTTCATTCCAAAGAGATTCTAACGGGCCATCCATTTTTTCTTCCTCCACCCCAAGCCATAGTGACCATGGATGCTTCCCGGATAGGGTAGGGGGCATTATCTGGGAAGCACAGTCCAAGGCACTTGGTCCCATTTGGAGGCCAATTTGCATATAAATGTTCTAGAGATGAGGGCAGTATTTTTAGTGCTGCAAGCATTCCAAGAAGTCCTTCCCTCGGGAATGATTGCAATCCAGTCAGACAACATGTCACTGGTTTGGTACATCAACAAGCAAGGGGGAATCAGATCTTATCCCCTTTGTTGAGAAGCTCTTAGGCTATGGCAGTGGGCAGTTCCATCCAGCTGCTTTCTTGTTGCAGCACACATTCCAGGGAGCTTCAGCATGGTTGTGGAGAAATTGAGCAGGTGCATTCTAATGCCTCACGAGTGGTCTGTCAACCCTTTGATGGCAGAAAAGATATTCTGTCAATGGGGCCAGCAGTGCTGTGATCTATTTGCGTCCCCCCTGAACAAAAAGTGCAGCTGCTACTTTGGTCTATGCACCTCCTGGGGGAGTCGTAGAGAGACCTCAGTTTCTGAAGAAAGCCAAAACGTCATTAAACGGAATCATTCTCATTGACCCATTTTGGCCTTGACAAATATGGTTTCCCTATCTTTGGCCTCACCTACTTCAGAAACCTTGGATACTGGACCCAGATCCAGATTTGCTGTCCCATCTGGATGGACTAATTCACCAGAACCTTCACAATCTCAAGCTCACTGCGTGGCTTCTCCAGTTCCCATGATAGCCAGGCATGCTACCCTTGCTGCCCTGTTCAGCAAATTGTCCTAGCCTGTCACAAACTTTCTACTGGATGATTATACAGCAGCAAGTGGCAAACATTTTCAAAATGGGCAACAGACAATAATCTTGATCCATATTCTGCACCAGTTCGTAAAGTATTGGAAATTTTAGCATCGCTTTTCGATGCAGGTGCTTCATCTTTTACTATTTTGTACATCTAACTGCAATATTAAATTTTCATAATGGTGTAAATAGTTATGCTCTAATATCCCACAAGCTTTGTAAATCCTTTCTGAAATGGACATTACTGCTCAGACCTCCATTCCAGGATCCCACTGCACCTTGTGACCTCACCCTACAGTTACAATCTTTAATTGCTTCCCGTTTTGAACCGTCAGCAAGTTGTGAACTGAAGTACTTATCTTGAAAGACCTTATTTTCATCGTTATTACCTCTGCTAGGAGAATTTTGGAATTACACACTTGATCTTGCAACCCCCCTCACCTGACCTTCCATAAAGATAGAGTGGCTTTAAGAACAAATCCTTCCTTTTTACCAAAGGCGGTTTCTGATGTACATATCAGTCAAACTATACATCTTCCCATATTCTTCCCAGAATTTTCAAATATATGTAAATATTGCCTCCATATGCTAGATGTTTACAGGCAGTTACATTTTTACCTTCACAGAACAAGAGAATTCAGAAAATCTGATCAGCTGTTTGTTTTCTTTTCTCCCACTGCTCTGGGCAAACCAGTTTCTAAGGTTACTTTGGCGAAATGGCTCAAAGATTGTATAACCTTCATTTATAACAAACAGTGCAACTGCTGGGACATATAAAAGCACATTCTACGAGAGCAATAGCCACTTCTGCAGACTTCCACACCAGTGCTTCTTTAGATGATAGATGTGCAGAGGCTACTTGGGCATCTCCTCATGCCTTTATTACTCATTGCAAACTGGATATGGTATCAAGGGGATGAGCATCATTTAGTTTTATGGTGCTCAGGAATATTCTTCCATGAGACTTCATACCATAGTGTTCCATCTGTGTTGTCAATCTTCACTTATCCTTGACATCCCCACCCACCTTTCCATTGCCCTTTTCAGGTTTCTTATTTCCTTATGGTTACAGATATTGTCTGTGATCTGTTATTTTTCTGTCTGTCACTGTATTATGCAAACTTGAGGGCACGAGCTGGAATAACGACTGAGTTGGTTCCGAAATTCGAAACCAAGCCCATTTTCAAGGATAAGTGAAGATCGACAGCACAGATGGAACATTATGGTAAGACATAACTTCATTTGTTCCTCCTTAGCCTGTTCTGCATCAAGAAATGTCTTTGATCCTCTAGGACAAATGCTCTGAAGACCACTGGATACAACAGCTTGAATCTCACACCTGCTTCTCAACATTCCCTGATTGTTGGGTTAAATTTGCTTCTCTTCTGCCTGATGTACAGTGAATTATAATTTCTGTAAACACTCTGCTGTCTTCAGTTTTAATACTTTGCCCTTCTGCTGCAGTATTGACAGGATCAACTCTTTCTCCTGGTATGATGGCATCTTTACTAATATAGGTCTTGACTGCTTTCTCATAGCCAGGTTTGGAGCATGCATGTGTGCCCTTTCATTTAACAAATCCTGCTGTGAAACACCAGTCCAGTTGCTTATTTGTGTTTTCATAAAATTAATACAGTCTGTTCCGTCCAATTTGTTTTGATGCAGCAGACAATCTCTGGTTTTCTCTGCTCGCTTTGTTTTCTAACTGTACTATTTTTTGAAACAGTTCTTTTTTTTTTAGAAGCTTCATACTCAGCCAACTTCATTTCAACCTTTGATTTTTGCAGATGTTCTTCATTCCACATTGCTGCAGTCCTAACTATTGGGTAGTCCGCTGTCCAGTCGGCCCGAATACCAAAGTATATGGCTGACGTTGGTCAGGGCGCATTAGACTGACGTCAGTACGTCAGGGTACTAATGCGCATGACCGACGCCATATCCTCAGTCTTTTTTGCCGCATGGTCCGATGCAGAAGCAATTTTGCGAGTGCAGGTTGGCGTTCTGAAAGTTTCTGAAGCCAGAGTTTCAGACCGAATCAAAGTTGGCTAAGTACCCGCTAGAATATTTTGGTTTTTCTTGTCTCAGTATTTAACCGGATGTCAGAAAAAGTGAATAACTGTATTTCTTGTGGGAAACAGATACCTCATAGGGATTACCATACTTTGTGTATACCTTGTTTAGGCCCTGAGCACGACGTTGTTGGATGCCGCTCTTGTGCTAGATTTAACAAACGCACTATTAAGAGAAGGTTAGACTGTGCCAGGTTAGTGTTTGGGAAGCGTTGTAATTATAAAATGCCGTCGGATGCTCCGACGCCGGCTTCGCTAAAAACGCAAGGACAAAACAGCAAAGCCTAGAGTGGAGGAACCGACAGTCCCAGACGCCGGTTCTTTAGAGGGCTCAGTGGAGCCGGAGGTTTTGCCAGGTGTTTCTTTGGAGTCTCAGGGAGAGACTTTACTGTTACAGGATGTAGCCTCTCAGGAAGTAGGCCAGGCTGAGGGGCTTCTCAGGTGGCTGTTCTTCCCTCTCTTCCTAAGGTGGTCAGAGCCTCCCTTCTGTTTCCAAGGCTTCTTTGAGGGCAGGCCGAGTTTTGCTTCAGTGGGGTTTCTCCTAGTACTTCAGGGTCTTTGCCTAAGAAACATATGCTTAAAATGGCAGAGGATTTGATTACTATGATAAGGGGTTCTATGCCCTCCCGATAAGAGGCCTAGGGTGGAATCTGAGTTTGAGAGTTTTGAGCAATGCTCGAGGCTTCTGAGTCTTCGGCTGAAGACTTGCAGGAGTACCCTCCTTATTCTGATTCTGATGTGGATGATTCTACTCCTTCAGCTTCCTCCTGAGGATTTTTCATTTTCAGAGACTCTGCATTCCATGAGGGAGCATTTTAAATGGGAAGGTCAAGATTTCTCTGATTCCAGGAAAAGGCTTAGGGAATTCTTGTTTTACCCCAGCACAGGCCTTTAGCTATACCTCCTGTTTTGAATGTGGTGGAAGATGTTTTTGCAGAGGCTTCCTTGAACTGATTCTTGCCTCCTGCCCCAGTTAAACCGGATAGGTATTATAGGGTGCCTGAAGCTCATAAGTATCTTTTAAGAGTCCTAGGGCAGACCCGAAACTGTCTCTCAGGGGCCTAAAGGTGTGAAGGCCTCAGTTGTTAAAAATCCTGTCCCTCCTGATAAAGAGGCAAGGGCTTTGGATAGATGGGGAAAGAAAGTGTATACTTCTTCCACTTTAGCCATGAGGGCGTTGAATTGTCAGTTTCACATGTTAAAATATCAGAATTATCTTCTTTCACAGTTGAAATCTAAGGTGATGCTCTGGAAGGTATTGAGTGTAAAGAGTTGCAGGATTTAGTTCATGTGTCTGAACAAGTGGGTAAACATTCCTTGCAATGTGGTTTTGATGCTGTGCAGGCCTCCTCCAGGGTGGCTGCCACTGGTTCTGTTCTTCGTAGGCACGCCTGGTTGAGAGATCAGAACTTAGCTGAGCATGTTAAGACAAGGATTTTGGATGCTCCTTTACAGTCTGATGTGTTGTTTGGTTCGCCTGTGGAAGCAGTTTTAAAGAAGATGGAGGACAAGGCTAAGTCTATGCAAACTGTTAAGGATTTTTGCAGGTGCAGCCTCCGAAGTTTAGTAGAAATTGGCCTGCTAAGGGATGGACTTATCCTGCTTATGATTCCCAGTCTAGGGGTAGGTCTAGACGTGGTAGGGGCAGAGCTCAAGGTGCTTTTAGGCCCAGGACAGGAGTTCACCTGCTCAGACTTCTGGTGAGGGCAGGGGTCAGTCCTTTCGTAAGCAGACCCAATGACCTGCCTTTACAGCTGCCAGTACCTTCTCGCCTGGCAGCACCTCTAGGAGGAAGACTGTCTCTTTTCAAAGAAAATTGGGATTTAATTACCCAAGACAAATGGGTTCTGGATATCATTCACCACGGTTACAGGTTTTATTTCCATACCTTGCCTCCTTTCAAAGGCATGCCAGACATTCCTCCTCTGCAAAGACAAGAGGCTCACAAGCAAATTTCTCAGTTACTCCAAATAGGGGCCATTCAGCCGGTTCCTGTGCCAGAAAGGGGCCTAGGATTTTATTCTCGCCTGTTCCTAGTACCAAGAAGGGGAACACGTGGAGACCAATTTTGGATTTATCTATCCTCAACACTTATCTGGACATTCCCAAGTTCAAAATGTTGACGTTACAACAGCTTTTACCTCTGCTGGGCAAGGATCACTGGATGGTAACTTTAGATCTCAAGGAAGCTTACCTTCATGTGCCTATAAGACTAAGTTGCAGAAAGTTTCTGCTGAGCTGGAAATTCTCATTATCAGTTCTCTGCATTGCCCTTTGGCTTATCTACTGCCCAGAGTATTCACAAAGGTTCTGGCTCCAGTGATAGCTTACTTCAGGCTAAAAGGAATTCAAATCTATCCTTACTTGGACGATTGCCTGATTCTGGCTCAAGAAAAGGAAGACCTTCTACAGCATTTGGAATATGTCATAGCAGTGCTAAGATGCCTAGGGTATTCTGTGAACGAAATAAAGTCCAGTCTAGTACCCTCTCAAGACATGTGCTTTCTGGGTGTGAGACTGAATACAGCAGCCCAGATGGCCTTTTTAACCCCGGACAAACAAAAGAATCTTCCAGTTACTTCCATCAACTATCTCTTCAGTCCGGCTGACTGCAAGGACAGTCCTTCAAGCCTTAGGGTTCATGGCATCTTAGATTCTGGTGCTTCCCAATGCCAAACTGCATATGAGGAAGCTACAATGGTATCTCAAAAATGTATGGACACAGCACTGCCAGGATTTGGACACTGTCATTCAAATAATACCTTGCATTCAAAAGGAATTTTTGTGGTGGGCTCAGGAATGTCACCTAAACAAGGGACTCTCTGTGACCCGGCCAGAGGCGAGTCAAATTCTAACGACAGATGCCTCAGACATTGCTTGGGGAGCTCATCTAAATGGAAAGTGGATACAAGACAAGTGGCCTGCCAGACTACAGCATCTACATATCAACATGAAGGAGATGTTAGCAGTCCAATTTGCATTAATGGCTTTCAAGGAGTTACTTCTTCCAGGGCAGGTGTTGATTCTAACAGACAACACAACTGTCATGTGGTACATCAACAAACAAGGGGAACACATTCTTACCCATTGTGCAGGCAAGCAATGATTTTATGGGAGACTGCGCTTAAGCTTGCAACTAACTCTTCAGGCAAGGTTTCTGCCGAGCACAGAACTCCTTAGCAGATGTGTTAAGCAGACAAATCATGGATCCCCACGAGTGAAACTGGATCTTCATGTATTTCAAAAGTTGACAGTGTCCTGGGGAACTCCAGACATAGATCTGTTCGCTTCTCCACTAAACCACCAGCTGCCAAAGTTTTGCACAAAGAGGTTTCATCACACAGCTTGGAATGTGGATGCTCTTTCTTTCAGTTGGAAAAATCTTCATGTGTATGCGTTTCCACCTCTGCCTCTTCTTCCAAAGGTGCTTCTAAAGGTCAGACAAGACAAGCCAAGGATGATTTTATTAGCTCCAGATTGGCCTCGGCAGCACTGGTACCCATTACTGAGGAGTCTGGTAAAGAAGCCTCCATGGCCTTTACCCTTGATTCCACATCTGTTGTCTCAGAAGGACGGTCGTCTGCTCAATGTCAAGCTTCACTCTCTTCATCTAACAGCCTGGCATATTCTGTTTTGAAAGACAGCAGGTCTCAACTTCCTCAACAAGTTTTAAATGTGATTATGGAAGCCAGAAGACCTAGTACAAGGAAAGTGTACGAGAAAATGGAAGAGATTTTTATTTTGGACTGCAGCAAAGAATTTGGAGATTTCAGAGCCTAATTTGAGTGTGGCTCTTCAATATCTTACTGAGTTATTGGACAAAGGTTTGTCTTTCTCTTCCATTAAGATTCATGCTGCAGCAATTTCAGCTCACTATGATTGTGACCCACCATTGTTTTCACATCCTTTGTTCAAGCAATTTCTTAGAGGGCAAAGAATATAAGACCCCACGTAGAGCTCCTACTCCTGCTTGGGATCTCAATTTTGTGTTGGAGAAACTTACTCTACAACCTTTTGAGCCTGCAGCTACTGCTGAACTGAAATACTTGTCATGGAAGACTGCTTTTTGTTGGCCATTACTTCTGCAAGAAGGGTTTCTGAGTTACAGGCCCTTATGGCGGTTGAGCCTTTTTGATTTTTAAAAAAGGGAAAGGGGGTACATATAAAAGCACATTCTACGAGAGCAATAGCCACTTCTGCAGACTTCCACACCAGTGCTTCTTTAGATGATAGATGTGCAGAGGCTACTTGGGCATCTCCTCATGCCTTTATTACTCATTGCAAACTGGATATGGTATCAAGGGGATGAGCATCATTTAGTTTTATGGTGCTCAGGAATATTCTTCCATGAGACTTCTTACCATAGTGTTCCATCTGTGTTGTCAATCTTCACTTATCCTTGACATCCCCACCCACCTTTCCATTGCCCTTTTCAGGTTTCTTATTTCCTTATGGTTACAGATATTGTCTGTGATCTGTTATTTTTCTGTCTGTCACTGTATTATGCAAACTTGAGGGCACGAGCTGGAATAACGACTGAGTTGGTTCCGAAATTCGAAACCAAGCCCATTTTCAAGGATAAGTGAAGATCGACAGCACAGATGGAACATTATGGTAAGACATAACTTCATTTGTTCCTCCTTAGCCTGTTCTGCATCAAGAAATGTCTTTGATCCTCTAGGACAAATGCTCTGAAGACCACTGGATACAACAGCTTGAATCTCACACCTGCTTCTCAACATTCCCTGATTGTTGGGTTAAATTTGCTTCTCTTCTGCCTGATGTACAGTGAATTATAATTTCTGTAAACACTCTGCTGTCTTCAGTTTTAATACTTTGCCCTTCTGCTGCAGTATTGACAGGATCAACTCTTTCTCCTGGTATGATGGCATCTTTACTAATATAGGTCTTGACTGCTTTCTCATAGCCAGGTTTGGAGCATGCATGTGTGCCCTTTCATTTAACAAATCCTGCTGTGAAACACCAGTCCAGTTGCTTATTTGTGTTTTCATAAAATTAATACAGTCTGTTCCGTCCAATTTGTTTTGATGCAGCAGACAATCTCTGGTTTTCTCTGCTCGCTTTGTTTTCTAACTGTACTATTTTTTGAAACAGTTCTTTTTTTTTTAGAAGCTTCATACTCAGCCAACTTCATTTCAACCTTTGATTTTTGCAGTTTTATCAGTTCATCTGAATACCTAGTTAAAGCATCTTCTATTTTTCCAGCCTTTTGTTATTTGAGTTTATACATTCCATCCATGTTTAATTTAGTGTAATCACCTCTGAGTATATTTGATTTATTTTACTTCTAAATTACTGGAAACCATCTCTTTAACCAAATCTGGAGCTTGTGCTACTTTTTGCTGAACAGCTGCAGAATCATTCACAGGCACTGTTTTATCTGCACTTTTTCTGGTTGATTTTCTGTCAGGTTTTCCAAATTTGTTCTTTGCTGTCATCCAGGCACTGTACTTAAGATCTAGTAATTGAATTTTACCCAAATAAGTTTCAATGGCACCCCCTTTTCTCATTTTCTGTTTTCACATAGGAAGAGCTAAAGTTAAGCTGTTGATCAGTGTGCAGCCATTTTAGAAGTCTTATCATTTTATTCTGGTTGATCATTACTGTGCTATTTTTGCAGCAATGAACTAAAATAATCTATTGCATTTTCCTTTACAGTAATATTTGCTTCAGATATTAGAGTTGGCTATGACAGTTACAGGCACTGCATGACTGCAACAATAATCTCAAAATCCATAGTGACAACTAATCCAGGTACATTTTGTTTAAGATATGCACTTACTCTTTTTTCTCTTTATCTTATAGTTGAGCTTGTCTGTTTTTATGCATATGTACGTGTGTGTGTGTGTGTGTGTGTGTGTGTGTGTGTGTGTGTGTGTGTTTGTGTGCTCGCATCAACCAACTCTGTATTACATTACCACATTTAATAAAGGAGAAAAGTTTTTCTAGGTGTTAACTTTTGTCATTGTTATCTGTGTGTGCTGCAGTGTTGTCTATTTTTGTTTGATTCATCTGCTTTATCTGATCTGATCTGTCCCAGAGTGCCTTTGCCAGACCCAACAGTACAAGTGACTTTGACTCCGTCTGGTTCCATTCCTCTTTTGGCTCCAATATGTTTGGATCCAGAGGAGACTTGAAGCCAGAGCTTTGGCATAGTGACTTCCAGGGAAGGATTGGCACCAAAGATGATGAAGCCATCTCTTCCCCTTGGGGCCTTGGCTCTCGATAGCTAGGTGTCAGTATAGGTCTCAGGGTCAAGACCCTTCACTTCTGAGCTTTCCTTTCTGTCTGCACACACAAGGGCTCCATCTGAGATTATGGCATCCTTGGCCTTTGAATTTTCTGAGTGGGTCTTTTTGATGCTGAGGGAGAAGGTACATCCATTCATTTCGGTTCCACTTGAACTGCAAAAAGAATCAGCTTCTACTTCCCATCTCCCTTTCAGACAAGGAGAGTGGGTCCTACAGGCTTCCCAGGTTGCTTGCTATATTAGCTCCCAGTCTGATTGAGAACCTTCTGACCCTCCCCCAGAACCAGTTCATAAAAAACAGACATGCAAGTAGAAGCACTTAATCTTCTCTAGAGACTTTCACAGAAGATACAGACTTGGATGAAGGTGAAGACTCCTCCAGGTCCCCCTCTGAAGACGTCACCTTTGGCAAGATCCTCGAATTGATGAAGCAGAGAGAGAGAGAGAGTCCTCTAACAGCCTTTCTCCAGATGAATCTGTATTCCTGGAAGCCTTTGGTTCTGACTAATCTTTGTCCTGGGTGGTACCACTTGTTGATCCAATCACTGACTTGATGGCTTGATGGGCATGGAAGGACTCTGACACAATGGAGCCCATCCCTAAAAAAACATGATAGAATTCTGTCAGCACTGAAAGAATGGAACACTGGAGAAAAGGTCCATCAGTGGATGTGATGGTGGTAGTTGCAGCCACAAAGAAGGAACTATCGGAGGAAAGATCCTCAGTTCATCCCCCTAACAGAAAGTATAGGGCTGTGGATCCGTTTGGGAAATGGATGCATGCTTCAGCAACTTCTGCATTTAGAGAGCTGAACTATTTAGCCTACATTACCAGATTTCAGAGAGACCTGACCAAGGCAATTTCCAAGTCTCTTCTGGGTATCTTGCATGTGGATGTTCAAAAGACGGAGGACTCCCATCTTTCTACCCTCCAGTCTTCTTCCTGGGTGGGTAGCCATGTGGCTGCTTTCGAATGCAGCTGATGGCATGACCAGAACAGCAGGCATCGGCATTGCTATCCATTAGCACATCTAGATGCATCTGTTTGATACAACTGAAAGCTTAAAGACTTCTTTTGTTAATGTCCTTTTTGACGGGTCCACTTTATTTGCACTCAAAGTAAAAGACACACTGACCAGGAGTCAACAAGATGGTAACACTCATTCTGCAGTGGTGATTTGGTTTTCCACCACTCAGGGAACCTATTCTAGTTAGTGGGCTGGGAACAAGATGTAGTTCCAAAAGTTGCAGAGCTGTTATTAAGACACTGCTAGTGATAGTCCAACTCATGGCGGAGGAGGAGGCAGCAACAATGGCTGTCACCCTAGAGGCAGAGGCAGACTGCACAATTAAGGCTTTTGCAGTCCTTTTCCCAATAAGCTCTTCTAATGCCCCAGAAGGTTTCCAAGCTGCTGCATTCTGCAAACAGTCAGGGGTGCTTATCTTTGCACCCACAAACCTGCAAAACATAACTACAGATCCATGGGTTTTTAAGATAATTTCCAGAAGACATTCCATACCATTTTCCCTTCCTCGTAGAGAGGAATATGCGCTTACCCCATATGTCAAGAACCCATTAGAGTCTGGCAGTGGATGCTATCTTCTCACAGCGTTCTGATAGCAAAACATATCCTGTGTTTATCTAGTGTACTAGCAGTGACAACTTTAATTTTCGGTCACTGGGGTCAACCTTGCTGTAACTTGTTTGCATCCTACCTAGACAACAAATGCAGCAGTTACTTTCCTTGATCCTTCCGCAGGGACAGTACTGAGGGATACTCTAGTCCACAGTTGGCCCCAGATCTCCTGTATGCCTTGCTCCCATTTTCTTTGATAAACAAATTCATATAGAAATCAAGAATGTACAAGGCCAAATTGATCCTCATTACCTCTTTTTGGATTCAACAGCCGTGGTTTTCCTTCCTGTGGCCTCTACTAGTACATCTTCCATGGATTTTAAACCATTTTCCAGACCTACTAACACACACAGGGCTGCCTTCTCTAGACCAGAAAACCATGAAACTGGCCACATGGTTCTGCCATTTCTAACATGAGCCAGAAATGCCAAGCTCGCCCCTTCGATTATTCAGATCACATTAGCTTGCCAAAACAGTCTACTACCAGAATCTACCATAGCAGGTGGAAGAGATTTTTCATTTGAGCTGTGTCAAGGGGTTTAGATGCCTTCTCTGCCCTTGTTCCTTCCGTTCTTGAATTCCTTTCAGATCTTTTCCTCAATGCCTCCAGTTACTCTACTGTCAAAGTGCAAATGTCAATAAACCTTAAATTTTCACATAGGTCAGAATGACAATTTGGTGGCTTCCTTACAAGTTTCTAAGGTGTTCTTGAAGGGAGCCTTTCTTTTATGACTACCTGTCAGAGACCCTGTACCACCATGAGACATTACCATTATGTTACAAGCCTTAATTTAACTTCCCATTGAACCAGCAGGATCAGTCAACTTAAAATTTGTCTGTCTTGGAAATCAGTTTTTCTGGTAGCAGTCACCTCAGCCAAGTGGATTTCAGAGATGTAAGGCCTTTCCTGTAAGCCCCCATATTTGGTGTTTCACAAGGATATAGTTCATTTAAGAACTAATGCATCTTTCATTTCCAAGGTGGCATCCGAGACCAAATTAAATCAATCAATAAACCTACCAGTCTTGTTTTCTAAGGTTCTCAAACAAAGGTTAATACATCCTTCATATGGTGGACATTCATCATCATTTTAGGTTCTACCTTCATAGGACCAAGCCGTTCAGGAAGTCAGATCAACTGTTTATGGCATTCTCAAAACCTGTGCTGGGCAAAGCTTTTTGTTTACAACAAAAAAGGTTTATCGTTACAATCTAAACCTAAGGCTCATTCTCAAGGTTAGTGACCACTTCAGCAGCTTTTGCCAGTAGGTTACGTACTGATGATGATATTTGTGCAGCATCTACTTGGTCAACATTTCATACCTTTATATCTCACCACAAGTTTGATGAGCAATCCAGGTTACACTACTCCAGTTTGAGCATCTGTCCCATAGTTGATCAGATGAAAATAGACAACATTGGATATAAAAGTACCTCCCTCCCTGTTGTCCACTTCCAAACTGACACTAGTGGGCTTCTGGTGACCGAGTTGTTTCTGGCATACTCTGTCTGTGAGCAGATTTTGTGTGAATGTGTATGTGTGTGTGTATGTATGTATGTATATATATGGTTCCCTATCAGAAGCCTGAAACACTATAAGCTTGAAAATCAAAATCCTGAAACCAAAAGCCTGAAAATTCAAAATCCCGAAAACCCAAAATCCTGAAACTCAAAATCCTGAAAACACAAAATGGACATACTGACGTCATTGTGGCTTTGCTATTGTTAGCCCTGTGGTGTTAGGTCATGCGTTGGGTTCAGGTGAGTGTGCGGTTGGTTTTATGTTAGGGTTAGGGCGCAGGTTAGGCATGTATGCAATAGTGACAAATATTGGAGTTAGGGGCGGTTTAAGTGAGTTAGGGTTAGGGCGCGGGTCAGGTGAGTGTGCAATATTGACGGACCTTAGGGTTAGGGTTAGGGTCAGGGTCAGTTGGTAGATATTAGTGTCTTTATAGTGACATATTAGCATTATTTGTGTTTTCAGGATTTTGAGTTTCAGGATTTTATAGTGTTTCAGGCTTCTGATAGGGAACTATATATATATATATATATATATATATATATATATATATATATATATATATAGATATATATACACACACACACACACACACACACACACACACACACACACACACACACACACACACACACACACAACTAAATTCTGTGGTATGTTTGAGAGCAAACTTGATCTGAGGTACAAAGGTGGAGTTCAGGGAATTATGGGTAGGGGAGGAGTCAGAATCTGAAGTGCTTCAGATTTGGTGCCGAGGTCAGATCCAGTTGAATCTGACAACCCATTGTTGAACAGGATGAAAAATCAGACCACATGGATCTGTCATTATGGTAGGTACATAACATTTGTTTATGTTATATCAAGGTGAATAATGTTTTGGTCAGTATTTGTAAAATAGTGGCTTTGATATGAGGTGAACTGAAAAGGTGTTAATAGTGAGAATGCTGATTCAGAGCAAAAAAAATAATACATTTGGAAGCTTGGGCAGTTTTTCATAAGCCCAAAATAATATTATTCTGACATAAACAAGTTTCAAAATTATTTTAAGCTATTTAGTAACAAAAAGTACCTGGCATGTATTCTTATAACAGTATAAAACACAGCAGGGTTTCAGGTTCTTGTTGCTAGGACTACAGTGTTTACCTTAGCTCTATGCATTATTTTCATACCTTTTTTTATTATAGGTTTCATATTTGCCAGACCCCAGATTCTGCTCAGTTCAGGGAGTATTGTTCATTAGCATTTAGGGAAAAAATGAAACAAAAAGGACATTGACATACCATTTTTGTCTTAGAACCAAAGGAAGAAACAAGAGTGCAGCTCTGGTACTGGAAGGAAACAGCGGCTAATAACAGCAAAACAACCAGCAAATCAGCCACCCAACTTAAAACTTGTCTAAGAATATGTTTAATACCAAAGGTAGGATAAAAACATCCACAGTTTAACGCTTTCATCTGGAACACTAAGACATCATCAGAACTATGAATGTACTGCTTGCGGAAGCCATTTTAAAACTTAAATGAGAAGGCACACCTCCCATGTAAACCAGTCACAACTTGTTGTAGCTGAAATCAGTGTGAAACAGAAAAAAATAAAGTAACAACACTCACTACTATGCTTTCAGGTACTGTAAATATTACTTCTATTTTTGGATATCACATTTACAATTTTACTTGCATGGTGGTAGGGCCCAGAGCACCATAGTTTGTTTCTGAAGGGGTTTAAGTTCATCCCTTCCACTATGGCCAGGGTGGATGACACTCTCCTTGACTTAAAATTGTTTACCAGAAAGCCTAATTTTCAAGTACTGTTTGGGGGAGAAGTTAGTTGTAACACCTGACAAGTTTAAGAGGAAAAGTACGGCAAATCCCACTTTATACCTAGTTATCACTGTTTTTGAGAAGCAATGTGAAAAAGAAATACGCCCACTGTTGCAAAACAATACAAACAAATTTTCTAACCTTTCGATTAAAGAAAAACAGCTTCTTCAGCAATTTACTTAACAATATTAGGGGCCTGGTTATTTTGGACAGTGCTGACTACTCTGAGCGTATGTTACATCTTCTGCATGATGATTGTATGTACAGTGTTGTTTCCACAAATGAAATCGATATAGCCCACGAGGTCATTAATGTGGCACTGGATAAGTTGTTGTTTTTTTGTAAAATTCCACATTGCTTATATGACTTGCCTAGAGTGGATTTTCCTAATATTCCAAAGATTTTTGGTATTCCCAAAATCCACTCCAGTCCATCTGTTACCCCCTTATGTCTAGTTGTAACTGCTAGTTACAGAGCCTCTGGCCAAGTTTATAGACCAAAAATTGAAAAACCTGTTTGTTTTTTTCTCCTACATTATAGGATTCTCATGGGACCTTCTGGATAAACTGAAGGGAATACTGGCAAAAGATGAATTCCTTTTGGTTACTTGTGATGTATAAAGTTTATTTATGCTAATACCCCACAACGTGAGGTTGGAGTGGTTCAGAGAGATTGTAAAATTATTTGGCTTACTTTTCTGAAACAGATTATAAATTAGTTAGTGAGCTCAGGGACTTGGTGTTAAACAACAACTTTCTGACCTTTGAGGGTGAATTTTACAAGCAAACTCTTGGAGTGGCTATGGGGGCCGCATTGGCCCTCATGTTCGCAAATGCTGTCTTATTAAGATGGGAATTAGAATCACTATTTAAACTTTCCCTCTTTTCCAAATGTGCTGGCTACTTCAGATACCTCGATGATTTACTTATCATTTGGGAATGAAGTGTCGATGAACATGAAGAATTCATTCTACAATTACAAGCCAGCAACTCTTTTTTAAAGTTTATATATTCCTTTGAACATGACCAGAGTAATTATCTTGACGTTGATATCAGAAAAGGAGTTAATGAAGAATTCACTACCAGGATTTATAGGAAGTCCGCTTACTGTAACATGTTCTTTTTTTCACCAGTTGCCACCCCTTCCATCAGAAGAGGGGGGTGGTTAAAAGTCAATTTATCAGAACTTCTCGGTTGACCTCTGATGACTTAATGTGTCTTGAACAATTCAATATTCTAAGATCCATGTTTTTGGACCATGGCTATCCCCACCACTTCTGGATTCAATCAAAGATGAGATATAGGCAGAGAGAAACACTAAATGTGCCCCCATTATCAAGAAAGGGCTGAATCAGCTCGACAAGAAAGACAATCAAACAGGCTTTAATGGGCAACCTAATATGGTCCTGCTTTACACTTTGGATGTCAAGGACATTGAAAAGATTTGCAGAAGATCTGGTTCTTGCTACAGTTTGATGAAAGCATCAAAGAGTTTTTTCTACACCACCTTTTACCTATAAAATAAATCTAGCATAATATCCCTTCTTGAAAAACCTATTGATCATTGTGACGCCTCAGCGTTGGCCCAGTAATCAAGGAGCCTCAATCCTCACCACTGGCAACAGTGGGGAACGTACACACTGGGGGTATGACAAGTACACACACAGTAAAGTGCAATTTCCCTTAAGAGCACACAGAGGTCACAGTCAGTCTAGGGTTGGTTTCTCCCTCTTTATCTGGATCCCCAATAAGACTCCTTACTGGCACAGCTATAGAGTTGAGATCTCAGCTGAGTGGCCAAGCTAAGACCTCCAGCACCCTCTCTGTCCAACTAGTGCTTCTTGTCCCTGCCTAGGTAGCTGCCACAGACACACTTTTGAGATTTGATTTATATACAAACACACACATAAACCTGAGGAAGGGTGGCGCAAGTTTACAAGCTATGCCTCATTTTTTTCAGACTATAAGGTAGTTTCAGCTGCCACCAGCCACTACTTATCAGCTACTTAAGGCCCTCAACAAAGGGTGTCTATTCCTACTGTGTAATGTTACTATTAATCCAAATGGTAGTCTGACCAAGAGCAAGGGTATTTAGGTGTGGCCTGTACAGTGTCACCCAAAGACATATGCAAGTACTCTCAGAGTGTAAATATGTCTCACATATATCAGCCACAGAGGTAGGTTTAAATATATTTAATAATAAATTATAAAAGAACAAGAGAATACTCAGTAAACAAACATAGTTACTTCAGAGTTCAAAATCACAGGAAATATTTAAAACAACATTGCAGGACAGTCTCAAATAAATGCAGAAAGCATCTAAAGTAATCTTTACTATATTCTTAACTAAATAGTTAACTTATTTACAGCAAGGCAAGTGCAGATGGTGGTGATGAGTGGATGTTCTTGTTAGGTCAGTGAAAAAGTACAAAATGCCCAGTCTCTCTCTCACAGAGTTCTTAAATTAATATCAAATATTACTGCTGGGTTAGTTTGGAAGACATCACGTTTTGTCACCTGACTTTAGTTCCCAAGCTACCCCATTTGTCAGAAAGTACAAGCATTTTTAGTATCGCTTTGTGCAAAATACATATCTGTCAGATGTTTGCAGATCCTAAAAGTCATAAAACAATAAAACAGTTCTACATCTCAAACCTAGTAATTACTTCTCTTCCAAGACAATCCAAATAACGTCTAGCTCTAGACACAGTGTTTGTTGCACTGAAACTGAGAGATAACTTTTATAGCACAATCATAAAATAGTTTAGTTTCAACTTATTTTCTTAAAGTTTTGCAAGTTAACCATTTATGCCCCAGTTTCTACTGTTAAAACATATACAGTTACACAATTACAATAGTTTATATACATTTCTATTCCAAGCCAGCAGGACATGCTGTGGTTACATTTAACTCAGTACATAATATACAGTTCTGTATAAATCATATCAATATTCACAAATGACATAGAATTATTTACAAAATTCCAGATAGCTGGGCTGGCAGTATGACAATAATAAGGTATTTTTATCTACTAGGAAATGTGGGCATTGGCATCAGTGCCCTTGCATAAACACGTTTCAATGGCACCTAGATTTGATTCTTCTGTGCATGTTGGAGTTTACAGTTGCTTTTCTCAGAGTTATTTACCTGGCTACGTTTGCATCTTGTCCCACTTTCTATGTGGGAAAAACTAAGAATGCTCTGAATAAGCGTATCTCTCAAAATGTTTACAGTATTGCACTGGCCAGGCATTCCATTGTTTGTGCCAAATTCATCAAGTTTACATTTCTGTTTTTTGAGCAAATACAAAATTCCGCTTTTGTAGGAGACTGGCAGAACAAACTGCTTTGCAGGGAAATGTCATGGCAGCTTAAGCTGGATGCTACCAGCATTCTTGGTTTAAATTACAGTATTTCTGTCAGCAGTGAACTAAAAACAAGAGCCAGTAGAATATGATCTTGTGTCTCATCAAACATTCTTTCTTTAGTTATTTTTTGCCTAGTTTGTATTTATGTGTTTTGGTTCAGGTTTTAAAAGTTTTGACTTATTTTTAGTGCTACTTTATTTTTTTCTGTTTCAGATTTTCAGCTATAACAATTTGTGACAGGTTTACATGGGAGGTGTATCTTCCACAAGCAGTATTTCATAGTTCTGATGATGTCTTGGTATTACAGACAAAAGCGCTAAACTCTGGATTTTTTTAACCTACCTTTGGTATTAGACATATTCTTCAAGTTTTGAGTTTAGTGGCTGATTTGCTGGTTGTTTTACTGTCATTTTTGTCTTAGAGTTGATTTCAGATATTACACAGAGGTCCCATCTGCCTGAGTTGATACTAGCTCAGTTGAATTTAAAGAATGTCATGGCACTTACTGAAAAAAAAGATAGGGTAACTTCTCTTCTACTGTGGGCCAAATTACCTCTTGTCAGTGTGAATGCCACTTTAGGTGTCCCCTGAAAATATGTCTTAGGCTTAGTGGGTTTAACCTGAGTAACAGAGGTAAATCAGTAAATATTATCATACTAACAGTCAGAAGTAGGGTTGGTAGCTCCTTTTTTGCATGATGTTGTCATCTGGTACACAGAATGCTTTCAGTGACAGTTGGCTGCAGATATAGCACTTACTGGATATACCGAAGTAGGTAATCGGACCACTGAATAAATTTAGGGCTGACACACAAATTCAGTGATACCAGAAGCATTTTGGTTTGTGTTTGTTTTTTTATGCTTGTAGTGCAGAACAAATCTGTGAAATATGACATAATTTTTGTTCGAAGGAGAGCTTTACTAAATTCAGAAAGTAAGTATGAATGAAATTGTTTTAAGAAATGCTTTGAGTGAACTCTGTGCTAGAATTCATTCTTTGGAAAAAGCCAGAGACATAGATGAGTTTTAGACTGAAGGATATGGAAGTATGGTTAGATTTATTTACTAAACAATGTCAGTTAGTGCGCCACAAACATTATAAAGATTCAGAGAAATAAAGATTCTACAGAAGATTATTTTTTTTCTGGTGAAACTGGGCACTTAGAAATTGTAAAAAGGAAAAGATGTGATCTTTTTTCAGAAAGAGGACATTTAAAGAGGTATAATATTTTAAATAATTTTTGATGGACTGTCCTAACATAAAAGACCAAATGATAATGGAAAATGGAATTGTAAATGTGATTACTGGTACAAATGATGATGCTGTTGATAGCACACATGATGAAGGGGGCTAGGATGATATTTTCAGTGCATGCAGTAAAGAAATAAATAATGTAGTAGACAAAACATTGGACACGAAGGAAGGTAATAGAAATAAATGAAGGTGATAGAAATACACTGGCAGTTAAAGTGTATTTGGAGACTGATAGTTCAATGCAGAATAAATTTGAAACTCTACAAGTAAAATCTGATAAGGTAATGGAAGAGGAGAAGACGAAGAATCATGTAAGTGGTTCAGACGCAATATAGAAGAGTGCTGGTGCATGAAAGAGAAAGATGAAAAACTTTAGGAAGGTCAAATACAAAAAGTGAAAGAGGGTTGGAGAGCTCTGACTTTAAATGTCAGTAGTTTGAAGAGTTTCATACAAACAGTTATACACTGTGTTAAAAAACAATGGGTAGACATTTGTTTTTTGCAATGCACCATATTGTATGTAAATATATATCTCCACACACACACACACACACACACACACACACACACATATATAATATATGTATATGGGTCTACTTCAAAAGGTCAAAAATCCATATACTCGAATTACAAAACATCGAGACCATAACAGCGAAAAATCCGTTTAATTGAAAGCTTAAAATAACGAAACCCAGAACATTGAACTATATAACTTACTAGAAGTCCAGTCTTCGCTTAAAGAAGCCCTTCTCTGTCTAAAGACAGTGTACACTAAATATTGGCAGTTTGCACCCCCATGTGGAGGAATGTGCCCCCACACTCCCTCTAAATTATATATACCAACTCCGAGATCGCACTACAGTGAGAAAAGGGTAAATTTCCCGATCCTCACTGCCCTGCGATCTCCATTTCAAACCGCTGATAATAAATAAACCAAATAAACCATGCAAATATCACCAACAATTCATCTCACCAAATGAAAACTATAAAAGAAAAAAATGCATACGCCAATGTTTAAATCTTTCCAATGTGTTATATATACATGTGTATGTTATATATACATGTGTATATTTATATATATGTGTATATATATATATATATATATATATATATATATATATATATATATATATATATAGGTTCATAGGTTGATACTAGGATATATATATATATATATACATCTGTGTGTGTGTATGTATGTATGTGTATATATATATATATATATATATACATGTGTATGTATGTATGTATGTATATATATATATATATATATATATATATATATATATATATACATACATATATATATATATATATATATATATACATACATATATATATATATATATATATATATATATATATATATATATATAAAAGCACTTACTTTTTTTAGTTTTAAGATATATATGCTTTACACTGTAACAAGATAAAGATAGCTGGATTAAAGCAAGTTTAACTAAATATAATGTGATCTTGGGCTGCTGGGGTGGGGAGTGGGGTGTAAATGTGTACTGATCATATTATAAACTGAGAACTGGAACATGAACAACTCCAAAATCCAACCCATGCCTCAGAACCCCTGCACCAGATACACCAGTCTGAGTGTAACTATTCACTACTGTCTAGTTGTTAACAATTGAACAACACAGTGGATTGTAAAACAGTCCACTAATTTTATTAAATACAATTCAGTATGAGCACATCAACTAAACGCTTTTGCCCATTATTAATTGTGGTGTTTCATCAGAGTTGGTAGGCTACTCACATGTAGTCCTTTTAAAACTACAAACTCCTCCCCCTCAATTACATCTGCATAATTGAAAATCATTCTGTCATTAAACCATACAAATAGTTAATGCTCAATAACTTCTTCATAAGTATAAAATCGTATATATCAAATAAATATTTTATATCAAATCTTAGATTTTTAATATTACAAAGAATGTATAAAATACCCAGATTCGCAATACAAAACATAACTATGAACATAAATATAAATAAAAAGCCCATGGAATGTTAAAAGCAAAACATGGATATATGTATATTTTTGACCCCCTAGAAATCCAAGGAATTCATTTTGCGTATGCATGCCATGGATAGTGAATCATTCAACTCAAATGATACAGTGGCGTCGATTCTTCATTGCCACTGCAATTCCTTGACTTTTTTTTTTAATCTTCTAAGGTCCTCCCTTCATATCTTGTTCAATGGTGGCTGTTGCAAACAATTCAAATGAATGTCCCTCCCACTCTTGTATTTGTCTTTATAAATCATTACACTGTTCCTTAGTCTTATTAGTCTTAATATCATGGAGATGTTCATAAATTCTGTTCTTAAGGGCTGTCTCTGTCTTGCCTTTATAAAAACAGGAACAGTTTCTGCATTGAGTTATGTATACTGTCTTCTGTGCCATACAATTCCAGTTACAGTACTTAGAGCTCTTGACCTTTCCAAACCTATAAATCTGGATAGATTCACTTAATGGAGAGGCAGTATTTGCTTTTCCCACATTTAAGCATTCCAGTCCTGTTGCATCACTTCATGAAGTTTTTTCCCATCCTTTCAATAAAATTTTTAAGGTACCAATCCTTTTTGTATAAAAACAGATAACGAGGTAGGCAGCCAACAATACCACAGATCCGGATAAAAGGAAAACTCTTCTTTATTCAATTAGAGTACCTATCGTGGTCTAAACGAAGGGTGCCAGCAGACTCAGTGTTGCCACATAGCAATTTAACAATGTACCCAGTATGCCTTTTGTGTTTAACTTCATTCTCAATTGTGTTAACAAAACGGGGGGGGGGGTACCCTCTTTTTGTATAAAATACAGGGAGCTTCACCCACCTTCTTCAGGTCAATACCACTGACCTCAAACATCTTCCAGTTCCTTCTTATTTCCCCAATTGCTACCACATCCCTGTTGTAAGTAATACACTCCCTAAGTATAACATTTATGTTGTTTTATTTGATTTGGAACACTCATCTCTGTTCCATCCCCTCTTTTCAACCCTAATAGTGGTGAACAGAATCAACATTTTCTTTTGCTATACACTTCTATAAAACTATTGTGTAAAAATCTATCATGGTATCCTCGATTAGCTAACGTGTTTCAGTTTGTCCCACTCCTTGTAAAAGGTGTCCAAAGAGGACACAATTCATGCCATCCTAACTAACTGTCCTTTAGCCAAGGCTTTTTTCTGGTGTAATGGATGACAAATATTAAATTGTGAAAATGAGTTAAAATAGGTCAGTTTTCTGTAAATATTTGAAACAAATTCCTGTTACAAATGTCCTTCCAAATTTCCACATCCAAATAACCAAGGACAGTGTGTGATCTTTCCATGGTAAACCTCAAGAAATCATAGTATTATTGCTGTATTGAGTAAATTCAGTGTCTTTCCAAAAGATAACTATGTCCGTGTCTTCCAAAAGATAACTGTCATCCAGAAACCCACCATACAAAACCCATCCATCATTGTATCCTGAATGGAAAACATATGCGCGTTCCCAGTATACCGTAATATTTTTTGCAAATACAGGGACACATGCTGCCTCCATAGCTACCCCCATCTTTTGCTTGTAAATACTACCTTCAAAAAATTATAATTAGTTTCCAAAACGGTTTCCATAAGAGTCCTTAAAGTCATAACTTTAGTATTGTCTAGACTCACAACTTGGGCAATTATTTAAAAAAATCAAAACCCTGTGTGTGGTATAGCTGAAAATAAACCTTTGACATTGGTTGTGTCAACTATAAGGTCATTGTCCTAAATCTCTTCCCCAACACTGTTCAAGAAGTTCCACGAATCTTTATAAATATGTCTTTCTCGGCTCAAAACATTCTCTAATCTGACATCAGTAAATTTTGCCATCCCATACATTTTAAACCCTTAGCGTTCACAGTTAGTCACATGGGGGAGCCACTGTTATGAATTTTGGGGGACCAAATATCTTTGGGATATGAGGATAATCAGTCTTAAGGTATCTGTAATCCTGGTTAGAAATCTGTCCCTGCTTAAGAAAATTGTACATTAAACTGTCAATGTTAGAATAGGCAATTTTTAACTGATTCCTAGAAACCTCCTCATATTGGTACAATAATATCTCCTCCATCTGAAAGTTATAATCAGATGCATTCATTTCTACCAGACCCCTTCCTTTGTCTGGTTTCATCATTATTACAAATCTTGGTCAATAGATCATTTAATCTCTACAGAAATTAGAAATTAATTTCCTATTGTTGTTTCTAAGGACATGTCTAATCAAATTCCCAACTCTTATCAACCAACATAATTCTCGGGTGCAGGGGTTGGTTATATAAACTAGATCTCCTTAATGTATACAGTTCCCCATTTCCCCATTACACCTGGGGTTATCAAAAAAAAAATAGAACAGCGAAATTCAACTTCCTGGTATATAGTTCCAATTCAATCAATATATCAGCTAAACCAACTGGTTGACCTTGCAGAAAAGTCAAATAAGTTGGAATAATAGCTAGAAATATCCACCAAAGTTAGATTGTAAATTTTAAAATATCCCTGCCAATTAATAATAATATTATTTAATTAAATATGTAATGCCTATTCCCCCCACTCCTCCTTCTCTGGAGTTGAGGGGAGACCCAAGTCTAACCCATCACAGATTCCTCCATTTGTATAATGGTTTTCTTCCATTTGTTGTTTTTTTTTTTAATCTCTTGGATCTCTGAAGTAGTAGGTACTGCAAAGGGTCCTGGTACTGATCTGAGATGCAAGTAAATGTATGGGGTGATTCTGTTTTATTGACATACAGCCTGTCCTTACCCTGAACTTTGTGTTTGGGGTAGGCTATGTGTTTATCATAATTGTCCCCATCTCACCATAGTTTTTCTTTTTTCCTCAATTTAATACCACTGACAGTTTTATCATCATGTAAAAAAATTGCATATTAATTCTTATAATGTTCAAATAATAAACCTACTATTGTTCAACTGTTTAATGTCCACATCTAACACATCCAAAACTTGTTTTTTGTTATATTGAATATTTTAATCAGTTATGTCAATATTGAATTGTATTTAATAAAATTAGTGGAGTGTTTTACAATCTATTCTTCTGATCCTTCATTAACAACCAGAGAGCAGTGAATAGTTACACTTGGACTGGTGTATCTGGTGTGGGGGTTCTGAGGTCTGGGTTGGATTCTGGTCATATTATATGTAGAACTAAGATAATAACTTTCCTTGCTTTTATATGGGTTATGTCTGGATTGATGTCCTTGGCTTGGGATATAGAATTTTTTTGTATTTAGAAACTAGGCTTGAAAAACAAGACCAGATGATGAAAGTTATGAAACATGCTAATTTTCTTGAATTTGCAAAGTTATTAGTTTTTTTTTTCATTAGCAAATGATTTTACTTGGAGATATGAAGGGTGCAACTGAAGGCAATCAACGAGATAAGTCTGAACATTGTGTTTCGAGTGAAATGTACAAAAGATTGCTTCAAGCATCTGCAAAGTTAACAGCTGTTTTTTTTCTCATTGCTGACTGCTTTTCCTTGGAGACAAACTTTCTGCAAGTGTAACCAATTAATTTTGAGAGTTATGGGGAGTCTTTGCTGAGAGAAATACAAAATTTAAAAGTAAAGTGGCAAGCAGGTCAGTGAAAAATAAATCTTCTTCTTCTTTTGGCATTTCCCGGTTAAGGGTCGCCACAGCGGATCACCTATCTGCTCATGATTGGCAGTGGAGTTTTTACGGTGTTGAGCTGCCAGCCCAGAGCCCAACCTCCCACAAAAGGCACACACATGCAGGCACTTATGCCTAGGGCCAATTTAGAGTGTCCAAACCACCTACAGCGTGTCTTTGGGATGTGGGAGGAAACTGGAGCACCCGGTGGAAACCCACGTGATGACAGGGAGAACATACAGACTCTGCACAGAAGGCACCCCACCTGAGGATCAAACCCGAGAACCTGTTGCTGTGAGGCAGCAACACTAACCGCTGCACCACCGTGGCCACCCATGTCAGTGAAAAATAAAGTCTCAAATTCTGGGAAGTGAATAAGAAATGGTAGCCTCTCTTGCAGCCTAAATATTTTAATGCATGTAATAGAATAGTGCACAGTTTAGTTTTATTTAAAGGGAACCAGTGAACTTTTACTTAGGGCTTAAAGTTCATGTTTCTGAAAGCATGCAAGCTGTTTTTTACATCTAGATAGGAAAAGTACAGAAAACAATCAGTGTAAGTGGGAACTCAAGCTGTAACATGCACTTTAGCATGTGTATCCTTAATTTCATATTAAGTAATGCCTATGAGTGCAGCTGTCAATTTGTGGCAATTGGTCATATCAAAAGGGTTAAACTGCATTTTGTTGAACATGTACATAGTTTTGTATATTTGTTCTAGGTTAATATGGGATGGGGGTACTAAAATGAATTTAGCTTTTTGTTTGAGAGTTTTCATTAAAGCAAAAAGTCTTGAAAATCTGACATAGGTTCAAACGGTGGTAAGAAGAAATGGCTGTATAAGTGGTAAGAAGTAAATGGAGACATATTTAGATAAAAATTAGCATGCGAATTTGACAATGGATTTCAGGATGGATATTCAGCAGAATATCAGGGACAAAGGAAAAGAAGAAAAAGGAGAAGAAGAATCATGATTGCTAGAGGGGTGCCAGTAATGTTAGAAGAGTAAAAAAATAAAATAAAATAAAGCTAGATGTATGATAATAAGGGACTATTAGGAAAGGAGGAGGAGGATTATACTGGCATGTATTTATATTCCACCAAAAATCTACTATTATTTAACTTAAGAAGATTTGGGGAGAAATAATCTGCTTTCAACAATATTATTTATATGTGGGGAATTTAACTTGATTTGCAATAGTGAGGCTGTATGAGGGAGACCAAGAAGGGGAAATGTAACAAACGAGTATAGATTTCTGAAAACTTTTATGAAAATATTTTGTATGGAATATGTGAATTCAGTATTAGGAACTCAAACAGAAGTTAGGTATTATTCCCTAAGGTACAATACCTGGACTAGACTGGACAGAAATGATATTCCACAGGAACATGTGCATTTAAATACATTGTCCCACATCCAGCAACTGTTTTAGACCATGTACAGATAAAAGCTAAGATAAAATACAGGCTAAAGTAAAAACGAGATACTGGCACTTTCCTACTTAAATGTTAAAAAAAGAGAGAAATTTATGGAATGGGTAGTGGAAATTATGTGAGAATTGTTATGGATGATGGACATTTCTAAACGAGAGGGATAAAATGAAAATGGACTTTAAAAATACAGTAGAAATTAAAAAGAAAGAGATACAGTTAAGAAGTAATAGACTGCCAAAGGTTAAAGTATTTCTGAATAAGGGGAATCTCAGAGAGTAAGAAGAAGAGCAACTGCAGAGTGTAAAAGGGAAAATAAGGGAGTATGCGTATAATATGCACGAGTTTAGAAAGACTGATGTAAAGCAACTATTATTTGATAACAACACCAAATCACAAGAGCTTTTAGCGCAACGAGTTGGGCAAGAGAAATTTTAAAAATTTTGTTGTCAGACTTAAAAAGGTTGTGAGAAGAAAAATAACCAGAGACCCTACAGAGGCATTAGAGGTAATT
Organism: Protopterus annectens; assembly: GCF_019279795.1. Classification (NCBI taxonomy): domain Eukaryota; kingdom Metazoa; phylum Chordata; order Ceratodontiformes; family Protopteridae; genus Protopterus; species Protopterus annectens. The sequence goes on along the minus strand of NC_056746.1, from coordinate 605,044,842 downwards.
CAGAAATGTTATGAAAATTTGTTTAAAGTAGAGGGGTGTGGAAGTCAAGAATAAGTACAAATGGAAATATTTATGGAAGACTTAATAGTGCCCTGGTTATAGGAAGATGAGGCTCAACAACTAAGAGTTAAGCTAAGAAGAGATGAAATAAAAACGGTGATGCATATTTAATATACAGGGAAGTCTACAAGAACAGATGTTACACCTGTGGAATTTGGAAGTTAGGAGAGAAGAAAGTCATAAGGATTTGGATTGTTTTGTTTAATGTTATTTTAAAAGGAGGGGAAGCACCAGCATCTTGGACAAAAACTGTGGTGACTGTATTTCTCAAAGAGGGTAAAGACCTGTAAGACCCAGCTTCATATGGAGCCATTTCAGTTTTAAACCATAATTATAAAGTGTTTATGTCTGTACTAGCTAAGAAAATGGCAAGGTGTTGCCTAAATTAATAGATATGGACTATGTTATTTTGTGGAGGGGAGGCAAACATTTGATCCAATGTTCTCTATTTGCTTCCGATTCAACTGTGGGTTTTCAGATCTGACCTTGGCATTGATCTTGAAGCTTTTTGACTCCAGGGCTGTGACTCCTCCTCTACTCGTAATTCCCTGGTATCCACCCTGCTGCCTCAGATCTTGTTTGCTGCTTGGGATGTTCGGTCATGCTTCCAACAGCTCTATTATATCATACCCTTTGCTGTAACCTTTTTGTTCAATTCCTCCTTTACTGAGAAAGTTTAGCTCTCTCTAGTCTATGGTTATAAAGCTTATTAGATAATCTTAGGTCTTTTATGTGTGTTTTTCCTAGTTAGTATAGGCATTTAAAGTTATTTGGTAAGATAGTTAGTTAAATGTTTTCTAGATTACAGAATGTTTCTTAGTGTTTGAGGGTATTTCTAGCTGTTTTCCTCTTTAACATTGTACCTAGCATTTAAGTAAATTAGAAAAGTTTAGTTAGCGAATAGTTATGTGTGTGTGTGTGTGTGTGTGTGTGTGTGTGTGTGTGTGTGTGTGTGTGTGTGTGTGTGTGTGTGTGTGTGTGTGTGTGTGTGTATGTGTTTTAACTATTTCTTCATGGCAGATGCCCAAGGCTTTAAAAAAGTGCACAGAGTGTGGGCATAAGGTGCACTCCCCTGGGCCCACAGTCCCTCTGTGCACAGTGGATATAAAAAGTGTACACACCCCTGTTAAAATGACATGTTTTTGTGATATAAAAAATGAGACCACAATAAAGCATTTCAAAACTTTTCCCACCTTTAATGTGACCTATTCAATTGAAAAATAAACAAATCTGTTTGGGGAAAAATATAAAAAATAAAAAATGTACAATAAGCTGATTGCATAAGTGTGCACAGCCTTGAACTAATACTTTGTTGAAGCACCTTTTGATTTAATTACAGCATTCAGTCTTCTTGGGTAGGAGTCTATCAGCACGGCACATCTTGACTTGGCAATATTTGCCTACTTTTCCTTGCAAAAGTGCTCCAAATCTGTCAGATTGCGAGGGCATCTCTTGTGCACAGCCATCTTCAGGTCACCCCACAGATTTTCTATTGGATTTAGGTCTGGGCTCTGCCTGGGTCATTCCAAAACTTTAATTTTCTTCTGATTAGGCCATTCTTTTGTTGATTTGTATGTATGGTTGGGGTCATTGTTGTGCTGAAAGGTGAAATTCTTCTTCATCTTGAGCTTTCTAACAGACGCCTGAAGGTTTTGGGCCAGAAGTGACTGGTAATTGGAACTGTTCATAATTTCCTCCACCTTGACTAAAGCCCCAGTTCCAGCTAAAGAAAAGCAGTCCAAAGCATGATATTGCCACCACCGTGTTTCACCGTAGGGATGTTGTTCTTTTGGTGATGTGAAGTGTTGTTTTTGCGTCAAACGTAATGTTTGGAATTGTGGCCAGAAATTTCAACCTTGGTCTCATCAGACCATAACACATTTTCTCACATGCTGTTGGGAGACTTGATGTATTGTTTTGCAAATTTTAGCTGAGACTAGATGTTTTTCCGTGTAAGAAAAGGCTTCTGTCTTACAGCCCTACCCAACAGGTCAGATAGAGAAAATGGGAGAATGTTGTCACATGTAGTACACAACCAGTACTTGCCAGAAATTCCTGCAGCTCCTTCAGTGTTGCTGTAGGTCTCTTGGCAGCTTCCCTGACCAGTTTTTGTCTTGTCTTTTCATCAATTTTGGAGGGACTTCCAGTTCTTTGCAACATCACTGTTGTCCAATATTTTCTCCACTTTTTGATGACCGTCTTCTCTGTGTTCCATGGTTTATCCAATGCTGTGGAAATTGTTTTTTACCCTCCTCCTGACTGATACCTTTCAACAATAAGATCTCTTTGATGCTTTGTAAGCTCTGTGCGAACCATGGCTTTTGCTGTAGCAGGCAATTGAGTAAATGTCAGGAAAGTCCTACTAGGACAACTGAACTTTATTTGGGGTTAATCAGAGTCTCTTTAATTGATGGCAGGTGTGTACCCAAGAAGACTGAATGCTGTAATTACAGCAAAAGGTGCTTCAACAAAGTATTAGTTTAAGGGTGTGCACACTTATGCAACCAGCTTATTGTACATTTTTTATTTTTTACATTTTTCTCCTAAGAGATTTGTTTGTTTTTCAATTGAATTGTACAGGTTATAGGTCAAATTAAAGGTGGGAAAAGTTTTGAAATGATTTATTGTGGTCTCATTTTTTTATATCACAAAAACCTGGCATTTTAACAGGGGTGTGTACACTTTTTATATCTACTGTAACAAGAGGAAAAAAATGTTGTCCAAAAGCAACAAAGGGATATCACTCTGCCAAGGAAGAGTTCCATCTTAAGCCGAAACAAGAAAATCAAACATCTTGTAAAGTCTTCTAAAGCAAATTACGAAAAAAATCACATCCCTAGCCAAGGATAATCATAAGGCATTCTTTAACTACATCCAGAGTCTAAAGCCCAGGTATGTGCAGAACTGGTTGTAGATGGGATCACTCATACTACACTGGAAGATATCGACAACTTGCTAGCTGACAGATTCAGTGCAGACTTCTCCCCCATATCCCCACCTATCATATTCCAAAGCATACTTGACACCAGCCCTCTGCCTTGTATCTCTAGAGAGAAGGTCATCTCTGTGCTCACCAAGGCCAAAAACATGGCCTCAGTGGGAGCAGCTAATATCCCAGCTTGTTTACTAAATAATCTAAAACAAGACCTAGTGGGGACCCACTTGATGTTCTCTGTAATCATAGCTTGAGAACTAGCAATGTTCCTGCAGAATGGAGAAGAGTAGCAGTAATCCCATTGCATAACTGACCCTGGGAACTACAGGCCCATAGGGCTAACCAGACTCCTCTGCAAGGCCATGGAAACAGTTATCATGGACCTTATCGACAAGGACATAGGCAACCTCCAGACGCAGGACCCAACCCAGTTTGGCTTTGTTAAGGATAGATCATGTTTATTAAATCTAGTGGACTTCTTTGAGAATGTCACCAAAGCCATGAACGAAGGTAAGATAGTGCAGACAGCAGGTCTATATTACTGTGTCGAAAGATATTTCCATCAAACACCTTTTTGTCGAACCCAAACCGTTGAAATTCATTTCAGTGAATCACAGAAGTTTTCCCAGGGTAAGGAAGTAGTTGGCCAACTCCAGAACTTTGCCCTTTTCCCCACTGCAGTGTGATCTCGGAGGTGGTATATAGAGGGGGGTGATGTGGCAAAGCCCTCCACTTGGGTGGGTTTGATTTAGTCTGGTGTGGTTTATGTTTGCGGAAGTGAATTTCGATGGTTTCATGTCGATGGAGAGGTGTTCAATGTAAATGTCTTTTTACGAAATAATATAGACCCCAGACAGCCTATCTTGACCTTACCAAGGCTTTCAACACAATTCCCCACTCTGGCATAATTGAGAAACTCTCCCGGCTAGGGATTAACCATTACATTACTAGATGGGTAGCCAGTTGGTTCACCGACAGAACATACACTGTCAAAGTTGGCGACTCCACCTCCATCAGTAGACCCGTCACCAGTGGAGTACCGGGGGGGGGGGGTCTGTGCTCGGCCCTTTATTGTTTGGCATCCATTTCTCAGAAGTCCTTGGCAAAGTAGATGGTCTCTGGCTCACCAAGTTCGCTGATGATTGCAAACCGGGAACAATCACTGAGTCCTCCAATGGTATCAACATACTAGAAAAAGGGCTAACGCAAACAATTTATTGGTGATAAAGCCATGATCTAAAACTAAATGCAGAAAATGCATTATTATTCCCTTTGGCAAAACGGAATTCCATATTAATTGCAGTATTGACAGCACCCCCCTGAGTTCCAACCCAGTGATGCAAGACTTGGGAACACAAGATGATAGCAATCTGAACTTCCACCACCAGTTAATGCACCAGTTAATGCACCTCATAAGCAAGAGCATAGTATCCAGGTCAGGGGATGTTATAACTTCACTGTGCTCAACCATCGGACCACTAATAGAGTATAATGCACCCTTTTGCATGTACCTCACCAGACACCTGCAGCAGCTGGAGAGACCTCAGAGGTTTTTCACTAAGAAAATACAGGGACTCCAAACCATGACCTATGTGGATAGGCTGAAAGCCCTGACAGTTTACTCTGTATCTTATAGGCTGCTGAGAGATGACTTGTGCCTGGCCTGGAGGGTACTCTCCAACACTGCCCCAGTGGAAATGCTGCTCATCCACAAGTCAAATGATGCAAGAGTCACTCGCTGTAAGCATTTCAGCCTAGCCTGTGACGTTAATAAGAACATGCCGGAGAGACAGATATGTCTCCCAGAGACTGCCACTTCTCTGGAATAGACTTTTTGTTCACATAAAACAGAGGATGTCCTTTTGTTCTCATGTTGCAATATTCATAACAGTAGGGAGGTTGCAGCCTGCAGCACCAGACATCTGGCCAGTATACCAATGTCTTTAGAGTTGGAGGTACGTACAACGTGTGGTGTCAGAGCCATAAACTGACATAGGTTATAAAAGTGATGTCTGCACGCACCCCTTTCAGAATTTTTTTGCCACAGTGAATGTCAGACTCCTGATCGCCAGCTCAAGAAGCAGTTTGCTCGCTTTATTCAGACGACTGATACAGATAAGTGCCCTGTTGGTTTTTTTTGTTATTCTTTGTCTAGTTTTCATATGTACATGTCCATTAGAAAGGGGATGTGTGCTTATGGGAGATGAATTCATCACAAGGACATGCACGATCAGTGCATTTTTTGATTAGGTGAGGCCCACAACCATATGCCGTGTGCGATCTGTAAATATTTTGTACCAAAAACTCTTTGCAGCCATCTGGCTGTGCTGAAATTATATTTGGAAAACCAAAGATTTTGGCGACTAGTGCTAGGAATGGAGGGTGGGGTGGGCACTTACCACGAGCCACCTCAGAAGAAGGCCAAAAAAGTTAGGCCCGATTCCCACCCTGCACATCAGGCATCCGGTGAGGCTCTTGAGGCAGATGAAAGCCCGGTTCTTCATTGCACCTCCATTTCTCAACCTGTATCAGGAACCTCAGTGGAAGCCAGGTTGGCAGAAACAATGAGTATGTCCACTGAGGTAGAACAGCCATCAGCTCCTGATGGTGGAGGGGAACCACGGCTCGTGGCGTCAGAGGCCTACTCCTACCCTACCATCCTCCCAGACCACAGTTGCTAAACAGACACAGCCATCCACAGAAGTTTAAATACTCAGAACAACAACCTGTTCCTGGGTGGGAAGTTTTTCTCAGTACCTTTTCATGGCCTTCAAACACAACTACCCCAATCTGCCATCCCTCCAGTGCAAGCCTTAGAAGTATCAGAGGAAGACTATTCCTCTTCTGAAGAATCCTTGATCTACTCCTCACAGATTGATTCCCCAAAGGACATTATGTCTCCTGAGGAAGAGGTTTCCATCAGCCCTGAGTGTCCAGGAAAGGAGTTCACTTTTGAGATACTATCTCTCTCTCTTATGAGGGAACATTTTAAATAGCAGGCCTCAGTTGTCTGTGCCAGAAAGAAGAGGTACTTTGATTTACTCCAAATGGAGCAACCCTCCCCTTCTTCTGTCCTTCCCTTTCTTCCAGCCTTTCAAAATGCCTATCTGGCTGCTTTCCAGACCCCTGATTCCCGACCCCCCCTGCTGCCACATGTCCAGACAGGTTCTACAAAGTGTCTAAAGGCACTCAATCCCTTTTTAAGAACCCACCAGCAGACCCTGCAGTAATAGCAGATCGGAAGTAGTTAACTTCATTTGTTCATCAACCTGTGGGTATCGGATCCATATCGGATCCGAGCCGGCAGCTTCAAACAGCTGGGATCCGAGCTCCAAGCTCCTCCCCCTTACCCATAATCCCCTGCCATCCCTCTCTGACTTCAGATCTCGTTTGCTGCGGTTGAATCAACAGCTTTGAACGGGTTCCAGGCGTGGGAGTTAGTCGTTCAGTGAGAAAAATATTCTTTTTTCTAAATTTTTCTTGTAGCTAATATTGCTTGTTGTGTGTGTTGCTCCCTAGTGTTAAAAACCTTTTAGTTATAAAATTGTTATTTTTAGTGTAGTTTATTCTTCCCCGTGTGTGTGAAGGCGTGTGTGTTGGGCCTTGTTTTGTTTTTAGTTAGAATATGTCTGAGGCCCCAAAAACCTTTTTCTCTAAATGCACCGAGTGTGGCCATAAGCTATCCCCAGCAGATGGCCACACTCAGTGTGTTATTTGCCTTGGGGTTGACCAACTTTCCTCAGGCTGCACTATTTGTGCAGCCTTCAACCCCAGGGCTCTAAAGGACAGGAGGTCGAAGTTGATTCTGGCGGGACTTTTGCCCCCGGATTCATCTTCGGCCTCCTTTCCCTCCGTGGCACCTGCTGCGGCCGCGGCAGTGCCTCCTTCCACCCTGCTCCCCTAGGCGGGACTCAACCTCCCACCTTATGCCAGGAGGAGAGGGAAGCTAGGCGGGAGAAGAAAAAAGACAGACACCACAAGCGGCGGGCCGAGTCTTCCTCCTCGGCTCCGCCAGCTAAACAAGCAGCCTCTCCCAGGGCTTCCGGGCCTTCTCCTTCACGGCTCCATTCACCTCGCTTCTCCCTGGAGCTGGAGGAGGAGACCCGGTCTCCTTCGAGGTCATCGAGGCGGCACTCCTGGCCCGCCTCGGTGGCCTCTTCTGGGTCCACTCGAAGCTTGTCCGATGCAGATATGGACCGGATGATGCGTAGGTTCCTCCAGGCCCAGCTGCAAATGGAAGTGCTTCTGCCCCCCCCCCCCTCCGGGGGGAGCTCGACCCCCTTTGTGGCCCCAATTGCTCCTTCTCCGACCCACTTCCGGGGTTCGGAGCCTTCGGATCCAGGTTGCATAGGAGCCGGGGGAGGTTCGGCACCGATAGTGCCTCGTACTTCGGCTCCGACAGCACCCTCGAGTTTGTCGGGTCCCTTCTCGGATCCGAGCTCTTGGAGCCGAGAGCTGAGCTTCGGATCCGGTGGTGTCAGTGTGTCTTCGGCTCCGTCTCAGTCGGAGCATACTGGCCCTTCGGATCCGATTGCTTCGGCACTGGCCCCGATCCACACATCGGATCCGAGGGGGCTGCTCTCGAATCCAAGAGAGAGCAGTTCTCCCTCGGCGTTCGATGTTGTGGAGAGGGTATTGTCAAGGGATTCGATGCCCCAGGCTCCTACTATGGTTCCACTCTGCACTCTCTCTCAGACGGGTCTACCTTCCATCACCCGGCCCCAGGGACAGCCTGCTCCTACGTCCCAGATGGTTCCTTTAAAGGAACAAGATGTGGTTGGTGAGGCCTCTTTGGACAGCCCCCCCGAGGAGGTCCTTCACAAACGTAAGTACAAGAGGAGGCACTTGGACTCACCTGAGTCCTTGACAGAAGACACGGACTTAGAGGAAGGGGAAGGTTCCCCAAGGTCACCCTCCAAGGACGTCTCCTTCGGAGACATTATGGAAATGCTTCGAATTAGAGGGGGGTGGTCAGCCCAAAAACCTTCCTCGGATGAGTCTGCGTTTCTGGAGGTGTTTGATGCAGGCCCATCTACCTCGTGTGTGTCCCCTCCCGCCGATCCCCTGGTAGATCTCATTACTACCAGGGCATGGAAGGAACTGGACACTGTTGAGCCCATTCCAAAGAGACCGGATAAAATCTTCAGTCCCCCCACTGATAGGACGGTATGGAGCAAGGGTGCACCAGTAGATGCCATGTTGGTGGTGGCTGCCACCAAGAGGGAACTAGCCCAGGAGAGTTCCTTGGTCCATCCTCCCAACAAGGAGTCTCGGACGATGGACCGCCTGGGGAAGCGGATGTTCACTTCAGCTACCTTCGCTGTAAGGTCGCTGAACTATATGGCACACGTCATACGACTCCAGTGGGATCTCATCAAGGAATACGCCGGGTCGCCCCCAGAGTCCATGTCGACTGAGGATAAGAAGGTATTCTCAGCTTGAATGGGCACTCTTAAGTCCATTTCGAATACTTCTATGCGGCTCTTCTCCCATGCTACGGAAGGAGCCACTAGAGCTAGCGGAGTGGGCATTGTTTTAAGATGACATGCTTGTCTCCGCCTCTGCGATTTTGCGGAACCCTTCAAGGCGTCCTTCGCAAATGCCCCGTTTGACGGTTCTTCGCTTTTTGGCAAGAACGTCCGCGACACGCTGGTCCAGAGTGAGAAAGACGGGAAGACGTTGTCTGCTGTCAGAGTCCGCTTCTCGGCTCCCCAGAGATCCTTCTTCAGGAACCAAAGGGGACAAAAGAACATGTGGTTTCGGAAGTCTCAACAGTCCCGTTTCGCTCTGGACCCCTCATCCTTTAGAGGCAGAGGAGGACAGGGTGGACGCCGGCCCAGAGGCAGAGGGGACCGAAAAATTTCCGGTCAAGAGAACCCCTTTTCGGATCGGCCTGCACAGCAGCCCTGAAGGGTTACCCGACTGTTCCACTCTGGAGGCAGTCGGGGGGCGTTTCTCGAGGCACCTAGCAGTTTGGGAGTCCATTACAACAGATCGCTGGGTGCTTCAAATCATATCCAGAGGTTACAAAATCCCCTTTCTGAATCCCCCTCCCAGACCCCAGAGCATCCCCGATGTCCCACCCAATCAAAGAGAGGCAGCAGCCGCAGAAATAAAGCAGCTACTAGAAAAAAGAGTGATCCAGCGCATCCCCTGAGACCAGTCCGGATCGGGCTTCTACTCCAGGTTCTTTCTGGTGCCAAAAAAGACGGGGGACTTAAGGCCAGTCCTCGACCTGTCCTTTCTAAACCTGTCAGTGGCCAAAGAAAAGTTCCGGATGGTCACCATTCAATCCATTCTCCCACTCTTACAGGAGAATGACTGGATGTGCTCGATAGACCTCAAGGATGCGTACTACCACATATTGATGGACAGACGAACAAGAAGGTTTCTCCGCTTCTGGCTAGGAGCCAGTCACTACCAGTTCAGGGCCCTTCCCTTTGGTCTCACCACAGCCCCCAGGGTGTTCACCAAAGTTTTGGCAGTAGTAGCTGCCCACCTGAGATTCCAGGGAATACAGGTCTTCCTGTACCTGGACAACTGGCTCCTGACTGCCCCCAACAGGCATCTACTATGTTCAACCAGAAATTACTTCCTCCACTTGGCCTCCCGGCTGGGAATCACAATCAATCTCAACAAATCTTCCCTTCATCCAACCCAGATCTTAGACTTCATAGGAGCCAGATTAGACACAAACCTATTGAGAGTCTTCTTAACTCCGGACCAGATTCGTACTTTGAAGCTCCACGTACTGGCCCTTCTACAATCCTCGGCTCCTCCAGCGGAATTGGTTCTGAGGGCTTTAGGTTCCATGGCGGCCATGATCAATCTGCTACCTTTAGCACGCTTGAACATGAGGATACTACAATGGACCTTGCAGGTTCAATGGTCCATCCTGCTACACCCACTGAGTTCACCCATCCCCCTCAGCAGGGTTTGCAGGAAATCCCTGCTCTGGTGGCTGCAGACACCGGACCTCCAGATAGGGTGCCCCTTTTCTATGTCCCCACCTCTAACCACGGTGACCACGGATGCTTCTCGCCCGGGGGGGGGGGCACTGTATGGGCAGAACCGTCCAAGGCACGTGGACCCACTCAGAGACCTTATTGCATATCAATGTCCTAGAGATGAGAGCGGTGCTTTTGGCATTGCAAGCACTCCAGGCCCTTCTTCCCTTGGGGACAGTTGCAATTCAGACAGACAACATGTCAGTGGTCTGGTATATCAACAAATAGGGGGGAACCAGATCCTACCCACTTTGTCGAGAGGCCATGAGAGTTTGGGAATGGGCGATCTCCACCAACCGCTTTTTCATAGTGATGCACATTCCGGGTTGGTCGAACATTTTGGCAGACAGGCTGAGTCGAACTATCCTCTCACCATACGAGTGGCCTCTGAACCCCAGAATAGTGAAGCAAATTTTCCTCAAGTGTGGTCAACCTTGCTGCGATCTCTTCGCGTCTCCTTCGAATGCAAAGTGTGGCAACTACTTTGCTCTAATTCCCCCACCAGGGGAATCTCCCAGAGACGCTGTGGTGCATGTTTGGCCATCCGGTCTACTTTATGCTTATCCTCCTCATCCCCTAATGCTAAAATTCTTGCAGAAAGCCTGTCGGTTGGGGAGCAGAGTGATCCTCATAACCCCATTCTGGCCTCATCAAACGTGGTTCCCATGCCTATGGTCTCATCTAGTGAATCCTCCATGGATTCTAGATCCCACCCCGGATCTGATCTCTCACCCACTAGGATTACCAACCCCGAATCTGGACAACCTCAAGCTCACAGCTTGGCTGATCCAGTTCCAGTAATACTTAAGACTCCCAGTATCTTGTCCCCTGTTAAGGCTATTTTAGTAGCTGTCCATAAACCTTCTACGAGAAAGGTTTATAACAGCAAATGGAAACGCTTTACTATCTGGGCGGAGCTTAGAAAGTTGGATCCCTTTACAGCTCCCATACCAGTGGTGTTAGAATTTTTGTCAACTTTTTTCGACCAAGGTGCTAGCTCTTCCATGATCAAAGTCCAATTAGCTGCAATTTCCCATTATCATGTGGGAAGTGATCTCGGTTCCTTAGCATCTTCCAAATTATGTAAGACTTTCTTAAAAGGCACCTTCCTCTTAAGGCCTCCGGTTAAAGACGCAGTCCCTCCATGGGATTTAACCCTTGTTCTCCAGTCCTTGACGGCCCCTCCGTTTGAACCCGCAGCCTCGGTGGATCTAAAATACTTGTCTTGGAAGATGGCCTTTCTCATTGCTATCACTTCAACTAGAAGGGTTTCGGAGCTTCAAGCCCTTTGCGCCAAACCTCCGTACTTGGTCTTCCATAAAGATAGAGTTTCCCTCAGGACCAATCCCTCCTTTCTACCCAAAGTTGCTTCTAAGCCCAGTATTAATCAATCTATTAATTTACCAGTTTTCTTTCCAAATTATCAAAACAGGGGTGAATACAAACTACATTCTCTGGACGCACACAGGCAATTGAGATTCTACTTGCACAGGACCGCTGAACATAGGCAATCTGAGCAACTCTTTGTATCCTTTGCAAGACCCTATTTGGGCAAACCAGTACATTGTCCAGATGGATTTCCCAATGTATACTTCTTGCATATAAGAGTTCTGGTCGGCCTGTACCTGAAGGAGTCCACGCTCATTCTTCCCGATCGATTTCTACTTCTGCTGCCTTTTGCTCAAGAGTGTCCTTGGACGACATTTGTTCAGCAGCCACTTGGGCTTCATCCCATACTTTCATTAACCATTACAAGTTGGATCTAATTTCCAGAGGGAGAGCATCCTTCGGCTCTGCAGTGCTCCGGAATATCCTTCCAAGAGGACCCCCCAAGTTTGGGTAGCTGGGGACTCTGTCCCACAGGTTGATGAACAAATGAAGTTAACTACTTCAGATAAAGAAGCTATGTACTCACCATAACGTTCCATCTGAGTAGGTAAACTTCATTTGTCAGTAACTAACCCCCCCACCTCCATCCCCCTAACCTACAGTGCGTCCTAGAAGGATTCCTTGTCATTTTCTCTGGATAACATCAGGTTAGGATTTGCAGGTGATCCTTTGTTGTAATGTTCTGTGTTACTATAGCAAACTCGATCTGAGGTCAGAGAGGGATGGCAGGGGATTATGGGTAAGGGGGGGAGCTTGGAGCTCAGATCTTAGCTGTTTGAAGCTGCCGGCTCGGATCCGATACCCACAGGTTGCTGACAAATGAAGTTTACCTACTCAGATGGAATGTTATGGTGAGTACATAACTTCTTTTTTCTGCTGATAAATTCTCCAGACAGCTCCCTTCTTCTTCTCTTTACCCTACTGACAAGGACAGTAAGTTTGTGGACCTTGTGGTCTATACCTCCTCCAATCTTGCTATTAGAGCCCTTAATTATCACATGGCAAGGTTTGTCTTGGACATTCTCTCCAAGGCCTCAGCATTCCTGCCTGAGATAGCAGACTCACCTACTAAGACACAACTCAATACCCTTCTTTCCACATCATCTCAAGTGACTAGGCAGTCCATAAAGCAGCTATGATGCTGTGGAAACCTCCTCAAAATCAGCAGCTTCTGGATCTGTTCTGAGGAGATACTTCTGGGTGAGACTACAGCCGCTACCTTTGGATGTTCAAACCAAATTGCTACAAGCCCCTCTGGATAATAAGGCTGTCTTCGAACAAGCCTCAACAGAACTACTCAAATCCCTTCACGAAAAGGGAAAGGAATTGCAAAATCTGAAACATTTGCTGGTGTCACCTATTCCCAGATACCACAGGAATTATCCACAAAGGACTGGCTTCTTTAGGAGACAGTCTGCTCCTTCTGCTCCACCCCAGGCAAAGGGAAAAGGGCAACCTAGGAAACACTCCACTCCTAGAACCCCCACCACCACCTCTTCGACTTCCTTTCGGAGTCAGTCTGACCAAGCCAGACTACCTCCACTGTGACTCAAAGACTTTACATCCCAACACCCCCCGTCTCCCTTCATCTCACCCCTTCTCTACCCTCCTGGCGGAAGATCACATCAGAAAAACGGGTCCTGTCCATTATTCAGAGAGGTTACTTTATGACTTGGTAGATATTGCCCCCCTTCCAGGGGATACCCCAACCTCCATCAAACCAGATTAATCTCTTCTCCTCCATTCCCCACTAATTACAGGCTCAGGACACCGTAAAAAGGGTACCTTCCCAACAGGAAAACAAGGGCTATTACTCAAGGATGTTTCTGGTCCCATGGAAAGATGGTCCTTGGAGACCAATTCTGGATTTATCTGTTCTGAACCTTTTCCTCAAGGTCCACACCTTCAAAATGCTGACTTACAGCTAATCTTGCCTCTAATACCAAACCAGGCCTTCATGGTAGCTCTGGATTTGAAGGATGCCTACCTTCATATTCCCATACACCCAGACTACAGGAAATTCCTATCCTTTTCAGTAGGTTCCTTGAATTTTCAATTCTCTGCATTACCTTTTGGGCTCGCCACAGCACCTCAGGTATTTCCAAAGTGCCTAGCTCCAGAGATTGCCCACTGCAGAACTCAGGGAATCCAAATATACCCATACCTAGACAACATGTTAATACTTTACCAGGACCATCAAACTCTATAGCACCACCTGCAAAAGGTGACCTTTACCCTGACAGAGTCAGGGTTCACTGTAAACAAGGTAAAATCCCACCTGACCCCCACTCAAGACCTAATTTTCCTGGGGTGCAGGATCAGAACAGACAGGATGACAGCTTTCATACCAGATCAGAGAATAACAGACCTCACCCTCTACTTCAGAAACGTTCTCAACCAACCTCATTTACCAGCCAGAGACTTGCTCTGATACCCATGCTCCCTCTGGCAAGACTACATATGAGGAAGATCCAGTGGGCTCTGAAAACTCAGTGGAGCCAACACTCTCACCCACTGGATACCTCGTCCCTCTCTTGCCATGCTGAAGAAAGAACTACATTGGTGGATTTCTGCCATCAATCACAACCAGGGCATCCCCCTACAGGTATTTTCCCATTACAGCAGATCTTTGCAGACGCCTCAGATATAGGGTGGGGTGCAGTGCACATGCACAACCAAAAACAAAACAGTGTTCCGGGAAAATGGTCTACTCTCAGACAAAGGGACCATTTCAACATCAAAGAAATGAGGGCACTTTCTCTAGCCCTGCAAACCTTCCAACAAGCCCTGGTCCCAGGCACATTGAAAGTAATCACAGACAATATGGCTGTCCTGTGGTGCATAAATAAGCGGGGGGGGGGGGATATCTTACCCTCTCTGCAGTCTGGCCATTCATATTTGGACCTTAGCAGTCTGGCCATTCATATTTGGACCTTAGCATCAATGCTGCATATCCACCTGCAAGCAGTGTGCATCCTTTCAGCAGAGAATGTTATGGCAGACACTCTCAGCAGAACTTCTGCACCCTCTCATGAATGGATGCTTCACAGAGAGGTGTTCCTGGATCTTATCCACAGGTGGGGTATTCTGCAAGCATATATATTTGCCTCCTCCCAGAACAGACAGATGCCTCTATTTTGCACAAGGAATCCACATCCTCAAGCTTGGAAGGTGGACGCCTTCTCTTTTTCTTGGGTGGGGATGTATTTCTGTGCCTTCCCCCCTTCACACTTATTCAGAAGGTCCTTCTGAAGATTCAGAGGGACAAACCAAAAATTCTGCTGGTGACCTCCTTTTGACCAAGACAGCATTGGTTTCCCTTTCTCCACCTTTTAGCCAGGGGTAATCATCACAGGTTACCCCACAGTTTAGACCTACTCAAACAGGACAGGGGATCCCTAGTACACCCTCAGGTGACCAACCTCAGACTGACCTTATGGGTGATAGGGTTCTAATCCTCTTCTGACACCTATACTCAGAGGATGTACTCAGTGTTCTGTAGGAGGTCAGGAAGCCTAGCACTAGAATAAACTATGTATCAAAATGGAAAAGATTCTCCAGATGGTGTCAAAAGAAAAAACAGGACCCTTTTCTCATTTCTCTACCTATGGTCCTTTCTTACTTGTGTGAGCTACTTCATTCAGGACTAATGTATTCCTCAGTTAAGGTCCACTTGCCTGCCATTTCAGCTTGTTTGCCCTTGACTCCTTCTTTGGCATCCAGATTGGAAGTTAAGCTATTTTTGAAAGGGGTCCTCCACATCAGACCCCCTCGCAAACCTATACCTCCACCTTGGGACTTAAACTTTGTACTTGAGAAACCTACATTACCACCTTTTGAGCCAGGACACTCAGCATCCCTCAAACTGTGTACCTTGAAAACAGTTTTGCTGGTGGCTCTCACATCCGCCAGGAAGGTATCAGAACTACAAGCCCTAATGGCCATTCCTTGTTGCCTTATCTTCCATAAGGACAGAGTCTCTCTTAGGACTAATCCTTCCTTCATGCCTAAGGTGATTAATGAGCTCTCACTAAATCAGACCACTAACCTCCCTGTTTTCTACCCTCAACCTCAGAATTCCTCAGAAAGGACTCTGCATTCCTTAGACACCCACAGACAACTTGGGTATTATCGACACAAATCCAGACCTATCAGGAAATCTGACCAACTGTTCATCTCCTTTCACCCAAGGGCTTTAGGAAAGGCAGTCTCTAAACAGACTATATCTTCTTGGATCTCCAAGACCATCTGTATATGTTATTCCCTTTATGGCAAAGTTTTATCTGGGAATGTTAAAGCCCATTCCACCAGAGCAGCTGTCTCCTTAACTGCCTTCATTAAAGGGGTAGACTGCGCCTCTATCCTAGAAGCAGCTACTTGGGCATCAGTTCATACTTTTACCAAGCATTACAAATTAGATTTGGTCTCCAGGGCTAGAACTGCCTTTGCCAGATCTATCCTACAAGGTCTCATTTACCATGGACCACATCCTTCCACCCAGCCTCATACCTAACAGCTCTGATACTCTCCCTACTGTTATGAATACTGCAGATGAGAATAGAAGAACATAGAATAGTTGTGTAAGAACTTACCATAACCTTAGGTGTCCTTCTCTTCTGTGTTGTAGTATTCAGTCCCTCCTTCCTACCCACTCTTCTTTTCTGTCCTTACCTTTTCACCTGTTATTTCCTTGGGGGACATTGTCTCCCATCCAGGTAACCTCAGCAACAGACACAGGCCTTTTAAGCACACCATGGTCTGGTCCTACATGTGAGTCTGAAAGGCCTTTTTTATCTCTCGTCTTCTTACTTGACAAGGGTACTACTGTGTACGGCAGTCTATTCTGAGGGGGGGTATGTGCAAACATCACTTTTATAGCCTACGTTGGTTTATGGCTCTGACACCAGACGTCGCACATACCTCCACCTCTAGAGACATTGGTATACTGGCCGGATATCCAGTGCTGCAGGCAGCAACCTCCCTACTGTTATGAATACTTCAACATGGAAGAAAAGGACATCTAAGGTTATGGTAAGTTCTTACACAACTGTTCTTTCTCATTGACCCTATTCGAATGCAACCTAGATAATTGGATGGGAGACTGCAGATTTGCCCCTGGGGTGTCACCCATGTCCCTCATGGACATGGATAGTTGGTGCTGATCACAGACCCACTGTGTTCATAAATTTGTTCTGTGTACTACCCAAAAAAGAACAAATGGGGATACTTGGGATTAACATGACTAGGCTTGTAAACTCTCTAGGACCGCTAACCTAGTAACATCCTATGAACCTATAAATGTTATGCTTTAGGCCTTAAATCAATCTCTCTTTGAACCTTCAGCCAATGCAGACCTAAATTTTTTATCTTGGAAAACCATTTCCTAGTTACTACTACATCAGTTAGAAGAGTATCTGACTGAAGTCCAGGCACTGTCTTCAAAGCCTTCTTACCTAATTGTTCACAAAGACAGGATGTCATTGTGAACTAACCCATCCTTTTTACCTAAGGAAGTGTCTGAGTCAAATATTAACAAGGTCATTAATCTTCCAGTTTTCTTTCCCAATTTTTCAAACAAAGGAAAGTATATGTTTCACCGTTGGATGTGCATAGACAACTTTGTTTCTACCTTTACAGAACCAGAGTTTTGGAAGTCTGATCAGTTATTTGTCTCCTATTCTCCTACTAGATTAGGCAATCCAGTATCTAAAGTTACGTTGGCCAAATGGTTGACTGATTGTATAACCTTCATCTGTAGTAAATTAGGTTTATCTTTACCAGAACCTAGAGCTCATTTTACAAGATCTGTGGCAGTTTCTTCAGATTTTGGTCCAGAGCATCTTTAGTTGATATTTGTACCGCTGCAACTTGGGCTAATATCCACACTTTCATTACAAGTTGGATGTAATTTCCAGGAACAAAGCAACCTTTTGCTCAACATTGCTTTGGAATATCCTTACATAAGGGCTTTCCTAGGTTACAGTAGCTTGGGACTCTGTCTCATTAGTTGGGGAATGAATGAAAATGACAACACCAGATAAAAAAGTTATGTACTCAGCATAACGTTCCATTTGTGTTGTCTATTTTCATTCTGCCTCAACTCCTCTCCCACCTACCACCTCCTTTTTGCTTCTGGATAGATGTAAGAATTTTATGGGAACCTCTGTGTCCTTGTTTGAGTTCTAGCTTCCCTTTCTC
Source organism: Protopterus annectens (assembly GCF_019279795.1). Classification (NCBI taxonomy): domain Eukaryota; kingdom Metazoa; phylum Chordata; order Ceratodontiformes; family Protopteridae; genus Protopterus; species Protopterus annectens. Next base: position 605,027,253 of record NC_056746.1, on the reverse strand, counting down.
TTTTCTGCTTTTAGCATTTTCTATAATAGGATGTCCTGTTACATTTAGGGGCAGCAAACTTGATCTAAGGTATGTTAGGTTGGCAGGGCTTTATTGAGAGTTCTAGGCTCCAGTGATCTGGTCTTGGATCTGAACCCATCTGAATCCATCAGTTGAGGAAGAATGAAAATGGACAACAGAGATGGAACATTATGGTGAGTACATAACTTTTTTTTTTTTTTTTTTTTGCCAATAGGGAAGACTGCAAGTAGGGGTACAGAAAATAAGCAAGATGGGGGTGGAATTTACTGGAGAAAACTGGCAAAGGAACTAAGGTATTGGAAACAAATAACTATTGAGGGGAAAGGTAACATAGTGGGATGAAGCTGAGCAGAAGTTTGGACTGCAGGTTAGAGACTGCATCCTCTACCAGGGATTGCTTTCTTAGTATAGGCAAAGAGAAAGGGATAGGGGACTCTCAAGTATAACATCAGCTTTCCTAGAGCTTTTAGTGGAGTCTAGAACAGAGGCTGTTTTTTAAAAAAGGATAATTAATAGGGCATATAACATATTGCATGATAACTATAGGACTCAATCACAGGAGGTTAGGAAAGACTGGGAAGATAGACTGCAAAACCAATTTACAAAAGAGCAATGGAAGTACATATGTTAGGCTCCCAAGTGTGCAAAAAATTCCAGAAGGTTTAAGGATGTTGCTTGGAAGTGTTTATATAGGTGTTTTCATACCCCAGGCAGACTTCAAAGAATTTTCCCTAAGGTAAATAGCCAATTCTGGAGGTGTGATGGGAAAAAAAGAGAGGCAGTTGGAAACATATTGCTTGGGAGTATAATGAGTTGGAAGATCACTAAAAATTAATTACAGAATACTCTGTCAGAATTATTGGGGGAAAAATTGCTGTAAGTAAGAAAATGATTGATTCTTTTGAGTTGGGACACAGGATCTGAGCTGCCTAGGCATAGTAAGGCCTCATTACATTTAATGCTGTTGGTTGCCAAAAAAGCAATTACTAAAAAAATGGAAATCACAGTCTAAACTGTCATTGAAGTATTGAATACTGTTAAAGGGATGAAAGAACTGGAAATGGGATTTTTAGAAAAGGAAAAGAGCAAATTGCATAGAAATAAATGTAATTTGTGGAAGCAATACAGAGATAAGTACTAGGCTAGATGCCCTTAGGGTCATTTTAAGCCTAGCCAATTTCCCTTTCAAAGCTGAGAGTCAAACCCTGTTCTTGTATTTGTGAGGTAAACACCTTAAACTAACCCACATGAAGAATAATATTCAGGAAGAGGAGGGGTAAAGTTTAAAAGAAGGCAAAAACTGAGAAATTTATGTAATGTTGGAGTGAATCACAGTTGTTATAAAAAATAAACATATATGGGATTTGTAATGCATGAAAAACATTCATATGGTTTCTTTTATTTTCTGTTAATGTATGTGTACATATGTCTTAAGTGATAATTTAATAAAGGTGTTAGAAATGGGTGTGGATGATTTCCATGTTTGTGTATGTTCTCTTTCTGCAAAGAAAGCAACCCTGCTGTTGTTGTACAAAGATACAGTACTATGCTAGGGAGGCTGAACAAAAAGGGAAGAATGCAAAGTAATTAATGTGTAAAGTATTAAGGCAGGGAAGGACTTCTTTATATGTTGAGTGGGCAAGAAAGGTATAAGAGAAAATCTAAAGGAGTGAGAAAATATTTATGAGGCAGATGTAGAGAGAGTAAAAAATTATTTTTGTATGCAGAATAAGTGAAAAAGATGAAGAGTGAGGGAGAAAGGAGAAGGGAAAGTTGTTGATATTAAAGAGCTGGACAAACTTATATACTCTGTCACAGGGAGGTAGAAAAGAGAAAAAGGATATAAAAGGAGTAGAAAATATAACAACAATTCGCACTGTTGAAAGGGGGTGGTTGGAAAGAAGAAGGAAAACTGCAGATTTACTGAGCAGTATTATTGACGTTTTATGAACTATCCAAAATAAAGAAAGAAAGAAAGAAAAGATATATGTAAAAGGAAAAGGGAAGGTAGCAGCAATGTGAAAGGTAGGGAAATATAAGGTTTAGGAGCATAATATAAAGATTAAGAAGAGAAATGTAATTTGGTAAAATAAACTTACATGATGTTTATTATAGAACCCATTCAGATTGCTGGGACATAAAGGATTGCAAACAAAAGACTGAAGTTTGAGATCAGATATCGGAAAAGACCAAAGCAAGAAACCCTGAAGAAGGTCAAGGTTGTTAGTTACATAATACAACATTCATATTGGGTGCCAGACAGAAATGCAAGACATTTTTGATCAGCACTGTAACGTGATATCAAATGGATATAAAAAATGGAAATCAGAATCTAAACCAACTGTAACTGAAGTATTTAATATTGTCAAAGATATAAAAGAACCGGAAGTGGGATTTTTAGAAAAGGTAGGGAGCAAATTGCACAGAAATAAATTGAATTTTTTGGAACAGTACCATGATAAGTATTAGAGTAGCTGCCCTTTGAGCCATTTTAAATTTAGCCAATTTGCATGTATGTAAAAAGATTAAGGTTATGGTATCTTAGTGTATTTCCATTACTCTGAGGTAGAAGTTTAGCCAATTTGCATGTGTGTCAAAAGATTAAGGTTATGGTATCTTAGTGTATTTCCATTACACCGAGGTAGATTGATCTTGGAGGTAGTATATAGATGTGGAGTGACATAGTACCCCATGTCATAGTGGTATGTGGAGCCCATTGGAGAAGTTGTTTTTTAGATGTAAGAGGTTTAACATGGTATGAGGCTGCCGTCTTATGATCACACTTTTTTATAGTTAGCTACTGGATCTAATTTCCAACATGCAGCCACACAAGTCTGTATGCAGGTATGCATTATCAATCTGAAACTGCAGTGCATAGTAATGGAGGGCACACTCCGCTGCCCATTCTATTTTGGTGGGAGGGACTGTTTTTCCACATTCCTGCAAGTTTATATTTTAACTCTGATACCAACCACAGAGATAATTTTTCTGCCAAAGTGAATGCTGCTTTTCTCAGAGGATGTGAGATGTAAACATGCATATAAAATACCAAGCTTTTGGCTTCATGGCATAGAGGTACAGAGCCCTGACTGTGACACAGGTGATTCAGTATGTACTAACAGTCCCAGTGCTGGAAGAGCTGACAGGGAGTGGAAGAAGAATTAATGGGTCTGTGACTGCTTGCTTATTCCAGGGTTTAAAAGGATGAATTCATACTCATGTGACATGGTGCTGTCAAACACCAAGGTGGAGAGCAAAATGAAAGCATTTGTCTCAACAGTGCAGTGCTTTTGGGGACTGATATCACAGATGGAAGTGAGTGGGACTCCCACACAATAATCATTGCATGCCTAACCCCAGAGGCAGTAACTGGGCAAGTGCATGGAAATGGCAGGTCTAAATGGATGTTGATGACAGCATTACTCCTGGTACTCATCTCTTGTCCAGGGGGAAAAATTGAACCATAGTTTTCTTGCCCCAAGGGGAGCAAATGGGTTAGTAGAGTGAGTTTTCTGGGAAGTCCTGATGATCAGGTGTAGAGCAGGAATAAAAATATAAAAAAAGTTACGTTTTGTTAATTTTTTTTACAAGAAAGTTTTCCTGCAATTCATGTCTACAGTTGTCAGCCAAGAACTTCAAAAATGTGACAAATTTTGGCAAATGTAAAAGGGAAATCTATACAAGGAAGTGTTCATATTCAATTATAGGGCTGGTAATTGTGTGCTGTTTTGAGTTTTACACTTCCTGATTTTTATGCTTCCTGACAGGTGTGTTCTGTCTTTGTTGTTTCAGTGAAATGTTTGTCATACTTCTAAATAGGATCCATCAGTTATGCATATATAATTATGAGTATAGCATATCAGATGGAACAAATTTATATTTATTGTAGTGCAGATAGACAATAAAAACAGAAGTCTAAATAATTTACTGTGGTTAGAAAATAAAAACTCTCCCTTTTTTGTATTTACATTATGAATCTGTAGATACTTAATTCCCTGTGCTATTTGACGCACTTTGGGGCAGTGGTAAAGGGTCTATTCTGGCAACCATAATCACTGAGTTACAATGAGCTATCTTTTAGGTTCCAGGATCTCTAATGTTACAAGGGCCCTAAGGACACTAATTGTTGACAGCTATGACCATTACATGGTAGTGGTGCACAGGGAATGACCTAAGATGTAGAACCCTGAGGGATATGAAGAGAGATACCAGAACTTTCCATGTATGCTACAAATGCAGATAAGGCACTAGTACTGAGTGGAATCATTCCTTTACCTCAAATGGTGCCTAGATGCAATGAAAAGATAATTGGCTTTAATAATTGGTTAAGTATCTGATGTCATTCCAAGGGGATCCAATATCTGTCAGTATGGAACAACATTCTTGGAGGTCCTTAAGTGTTTTTTAGAGTATGGGCCCAATGCTGACATGTGTCAACGCCCCAAGGAATGTAATGGTTACAGTATGCAAATCAAGTGTTCATATGTTGCCTATGTCCACTAGGGACATAGGTATAACCAGGGATAAATTTATGATTTCTCATCCATTGGACCAAGTTACATTTGAATAGGGTTAGGGATGAGCTTTGCTTCACTTTAACAGTTCGGCTTGCTTTCTTGATAAGGATAGCCTGTACCTCTTGTCTTAAGCCTTTCACATACTGGCTAAGGCTTTTTAGGTAGAGTCCAACCGATGGATATTCCAGTGTAAATAGCATATCAGTCCCAGAACTGGCTCACATTAAGACAGCTTATTTTAATTCCAGAAGTCTAAACAATAACTTGTTTGATCTTGAAGTACTGCTGCATTTGGAAAACATCCTCATCTATGTATTTACTGAGATTGTTTAAATGTAAAGAGAGCACACCCTCTTTACCATGGATTTGTGGTTTTCATGCCTTCAGTCTCCATATTTGTCAAGCAACATACTACTTCCATGCAGATCCCCAAGGACTTACAAACTGAACTCATTGGACCACATACAAATCACTCTATGTAAGATAAATTATCAACTAAATGGCTTGATGTTAAGTTGTCAATCTCGCCTTCATTCTTGCTTGATGGGTTCGGAGCCGATCCTCGGCTCCGACTCGGCACTTTGCTAAGCTCGAGAGTCACTTTTACCAGCTCGAGGCAGCCCCATATCCCATGATGTAAGGTGGTAAGTACCCAGATCTCGTTTGCCACTTCGCTGATGAGGTCCTCCTTTTGCCAGCTCCTGGTAAGTGTTAGCTTTTAACTGCTTTTTGCCCCTAAAATTTAATATTTTTCACCTTTCTTTAAAATACCTTCCTTTTTACTTAATTGTAAGCCCTTTTCTGACTAAAATTATTTTTCCTTCCCTTCTTTAGTTGGGCCTTCATTCCCTTCCCATCCCCCCCCCCCCTGTTAGGGTGTGTGTATGTGAGAGGTTAGTTACAATACTTTTTAGATAACTTTAGTTGTCTGTTTGGGACTGTGTTGTGGTGTTCTGTTTGTGCAGCTATGTCCAAAGAAAGGGTCTCAGTCTTTAAGAAGTGTGACTCGTGCTGTCAGAAGATGTCTCTGACAGATGGTCACACTTCTTGTTTATATTGCCTGGGACCTCTCCACCTGCAGGACTCCTGTGCGATTTGTCATTCCTTTAGCCAGAGAGTCCTGCAGGAGAGGAGAAATAAGTTGATTTTAAGGGGTCTCCTTAAACCGGAGGGCTCTCCGGCCAAATCGGCTCCGAGCAAGACTTCAAAGTCTTCCAAGGCCCAGGCTTCTGTGTCTAAGCCTGTGGCCTCGGTTCCGACTCCTTTGGAGTCGAGATCGGCTCCGGCTGGAACCGATCCTGTTTTGCAAAAATCTTTGGCACCGATGGCTATCGGTGCCGATACTGTTATGTTATGTTATGGTCACATCGGTGTCGGCTCTGACTGGCTCTGACCACCATGTGGCTCAGGCTTCGGTGTCGGCGACCGGCTCCAACACCGTTACTGTTATGTCTGTATCGGCTCCGGCTGGAGCCAATGCATCGAGACTTTCTTTCGGAGCCGAAAAGTCCTCGGCTCCGTCTGCATCTATGGTTTCTTCGGCTCCGATGGTTCCTTCGAGGAAGAGGTCCAGGTCCCCTCCTTGGAACCGATACTCTCGGCTCCGGCCTCACCTCTCCTCTCGGAACGGAGCCATCGGAGCCGATCATCTAGGTCATCCAGGCTTTCTGACCATGATTTAGAGAGGGTGGTCAGTAGATTATTGAAATCACAGGCACTGGCCCAGATGCTGCATAGTCCATCTCAACAGACGACTATTAGTCCACACCCTCTTGAAGTTCCTCCTTCGACTCTACCTCAGAGTTTGGAGCTGGAGTCTTCAGGGATAGTTTCTGCTATGGCTGAGGGGCGGATACCCCCCCCCCCCTTCTGCACCCTCGGCATCTACTCTTATCTCCTCTTCGAGACCTTCCTTAGAGGGATTCGATGGTCGGGCTTCCCTGGTCTCCTCCGAGGGGGTGAGTGGCATCGGACCCTTGTCCGACCCCACTCTTCCCCTTGGAGCCTCGGCCTTGGTGAGCTCGGCTCCATCTGCCTTGGAGCCTTCCCTTTCAGTGGGCCCTGGAGTCCCGGTTTCTTCGGAACGGGTTCTCTTGGACCTCCCTGGGAGGGGGGCCTTCGAGGTCATGAAGAGTGTGCTGGCTACTGGGCTCAGCCAGCAGTCTATTCCCTTACCTCCTCCCTCTACAGTGCCTGTCGATATCTCTGCCATCTCTCTTGCTCCCGGACCCAGAGATCCTCCGCCTCAGGTTTCCCCACTGGGAATAACCCCCTCTTCCGAGGATTCTCCTGATCAGTCAGGAGATCCTCCGCGCAAGAGGACTTGTAAGAGGAAACACCTAGACTCCCCTGAGTCTATCACTTCAGATACCGACTTAGATGAGTCGGAGGGATCCCCAAGATCCCCCTCTGAGGATGTCTCCTTTTCAGACATCCTAGAACTCCTAAAACAGAGGGGAAACTGGCCCTCCACAAATCCCTCTGAGGATGAGTCGGTATACCTAGAGGCGTTTGGATCTCGGCCCTCCACCTCCTGGGTGTCTCCGCCTTTCGACCCCCTTATGGAGGTTATTGCTCGAAAGGCTTGGGCTGCTCCTGACTGTGTAGAGCCAGTTCCTAGGAGGCCATCTAAATTTATTACTGCCCCTTCGGAAAAGCAATTCCTTACGGAAGGTGTCCCTGTTGATGCCATGGTGGTGGCGGCTGCCACTAAGAAGGAACTTGCAGATCCTTCCGTACCTGTCCATCCTCCTAATAAGGATTCTAGGACTATGGATAGGTATGGTAAGCGGATGTTCTCTTCAGCGACCTTTGCTATGCGCTCGCTGAACTACTTATGTCACTTCACCAGACTCCAAAGGGACATCCTTAAGGAACTAGGTGAAGTAGTACAGGATCCTACGGCTGCAGGGGCTCAAGAGAAAATTGCTTCTCAGCTAGGAATCCTTAATTCTATAGCTAATTCCTCCATACGACTGATATCATATGCAGCAGATGGAGCGAGTAGAGCCGCAGGTACAGGGGTGGCTCTTAGACGTCAATCCTGGATGCGGCTCTGTAATTTTGCAGATCCCTTTAAGGCGTCCTTCACAAACTCTCCCTTTGATGGGTCAGCTTTGTTTGGCCCTCAAGTGAAGGATACATTGACCAGGTGTGAACAGGACGGCAAGACTCTTTCTGCCGTAGGGATCCGTTTTTCCACCCCTTCTAGACCTTACCCTAAAGGACAGAAGGGTGGAAAGATGTGGTTCCGCAAATCCCAAGGAGTCACGCCGGATACACGTGGTCAGTTTACCCCTAGAGGCAGAGGGGGTAATAATAACAGAAGCCACTCTAGAGGCAGAGGGGGTCCACAGAACCAGGGAAGCAGAGAGCCTCTCTCTGACAAGCCCTTCCAGCATCCCTGAGATGTTGCCCGACTGTCTATCCTTGGAGGCAGTCGGGGGAAGACTATCGCTGTACCCAGAAGCCTGGCGTTCCCTCACTCAAGACAGATGGGTACAGTCGATTATATCCGAGGGTTACAAAATTCCTTTCGAGGAAAGTCCCTTCTCTCACACAAATTCCCTTCCAGATGTACCACCCGGTCTAAGGGAAGTTGCAGAGTTAGAAGTATTAAAGCTTCTACAAAAAAGAGCCATTCAGCCAGTTACAACAGACCATTCAGAGCCCGGAATCTACTCAAGATTCTTTTTGGTCCCCAAAAAGACGGGAGACTGGAGACCAATATTGGATCTCAGCAGACTCAACAAGTCTGTGAGAAAGACAAGATTTCGAATTGTCACACTTCAGTCAATTTTGCCCTTCCTAGAGAAGGACAACTGGATGTGCTCAATAGATCTTCAGGACGCGTACTATCACATAAAATTCACAGACGCTCCAGAAGGTTTCTCCGCTTACGGCTGGGGTCCAGTCATTTTCAATTCAGAGCCCTGCCCTTTGGTCTCACTACAGCCCCCAGAGTGTTCACCAAATGCATGGCAGTGGTCACGGCTCACCTGAGACGTCAAGGATTCCAGGTGTTTCCGTATCTCGACGACTGGCTCCTTTCAGCCACCACCAGGCATCAACTTCTTCAAGCCAGGGATTACACACTAAATCTCTGCACTCAATTGGGAATTTCGATCAACTACGAAAAATCCTCCTTATTGCCCTGCCAGTCCATTACTTTCATAGGCGCAAACTTAAACACTGTTCGGATGTCAGCAACCCTCACAGACCAAAGAATCTCAGATATACAAAGTCACGTGAGGATCATCCTTGCCAGCAAAAAGGTACAAGCCAGAATGGTTCTGAAGGTGTTGGGCCTCATGGCTGCGGCCATTACCCTTCTTCCACTGGCCCGCTTCTACATGCGTCTGCTTCAATGGATGTTGTTCACTCAGTGGTCTTACCAACAACTTCCAATGTGTCACCAAATCCTGGTGACACAAATTTGCAAGAATCATCTTTCATGGTGGATTACTTCTCCCCAAATTCACCAAGGTAGACCCTTTGTATCCCTGGCCCCGGTAGCCACTGTCACTACGGACGCCTCCCTGATCGGGTGGGGGGGTCATTATCAGGGCAGGATGGTTCATGGGACGTGGCAACCGTTCGAATACCACCTGCACATAAATGTCCTAGAGATGAGAGCAGTGCTTTTAACGTTGCAAGCCCTCAACGACTTTCTTCCCTTGGGAACAATTGCAGTTCACACAGACAACATGTCTGTAGTATGGTATATCAACAAACAGGGCGGAACCAAGTCTTACCCCTTGTGTCGAGAAGCTCTCAGACTTTGGCAATGGGCGATCTCCTCTCATCGGTTTCTGGTAGCAACGCATATCCCTGGGGATACCAACATTCTAGCGGACAGATTGAGCAGAGCTATTCTCATGCCTCACGAGTGGTTTCTCAAACAATCTATAGTGAAAGAGATTTTTCTAGAATGGGGCCGCCCATGTTGCGATCTTTTTGCTACTCCCCAAAACAGCAAATGCCCAGACTTCTTTTCTCTCTTCCCACTGCCAAGCCATCCCCCCAGAGACGCTCTAACCCAGGATTGGCCCCAGGGACTTCTTTATGCCTTTCCTCCCTTTCCACTGATTCCACAAGTTCTCCAGAAAGCCACCGTTTTGAGAGCCAAAATGATTCTCATTGCTCCCTATTGGCCTCAACAAATTTGGTTTCCGTTCCTCCATCGTCACCTTTTGGTGCAGCCGTGGCATCTGGACCCAGTACCAGACCTTCTGATTCACCAATCGGGTCAGCTGCACCGGTCTGTCCCTTCTCTCAACCTCACAGCATGGTTGCTCCACTTCCTTCCTTATTCAGGCTTCCTATGATCTCTAATCCTGTTAGGGACATCATAGTAGCTTCCCTAAAATCCTCTACTAGAAGGATTTATACCAGCAAATGGAAACGCTTTTCTTGTTGGGCAAAAGCTAAAATATTGATCCCTTTACTGCTCCAGTTCAAGCAGTTTTGGATTTCTTAGCGGAAATCTTTCACGCGGGCTCTTCTTCTTCCACGGTCAAAGTTCAGTTGGCTGCTATCTCGAACTTTCATGTTGGGTTCGCAGATCACAACATTATGTCCCACAGGCTTTGTAGAGCCTTCTTAAAAGGAATTTTTCTCCTGAAACCTCCAGTCAGGAGTCCTCCTCCTCAATGGGACCTAAATTTAGTGCTGACATCCTTGATTCTTCCTCCCTTCGAGCCAGCTGTTTCATGTTCCCTGAAATTTCTTTCATGGAAAACTCTCTTCCTGGTTGCTATTACTTCGGCTAGGAGAGTGTCTGAACTTCATGCTCTCTCTGTTCATCCCCCTTATTTGGTCTTCCACAAAGACAGGGTATCCTTGAGAACTAATCCGACCTTTTTGCCTAAGGTCACCTCAAAGAGTAATTTGAATCAGTCTATTGACCTTCCTGTATTTTTCCCAAATTACTCAAACAGATCGGAACAAAAATTACATTATCTTGATGTTCACCGCCAACTCAGATATTATTTGGACAGAACAAAACAATTCAGGAAATCCGATCAGCTCTTTATTTCTTATGCTGATAACAAAAAAGGCCTTCCTGTCTCAAAAGTGACCTTATCTAGATGGCTTTCTTCTGTCATCTCTGAAATCTATCAGCTCAGGGGAAAACAGCTGTGCTCGAAACCTAAAGCGCATTCAACCAGAAGCTTAGCCACTTCCACAGCCTTTCAGGCTAGACTTCCATTAGACACTATTTGTGCAGCAGCCACTTGGGCCACTCCTCATACCTTTGTTTCTCATTACAAATTGGATTTGGCCTCCAGGGACAGAGCCAGTTTTGGCTCTACAGTTCTCAAGAGTCTGTTCCATTGAGCCACCCAGGATAGAGGTGCTAGGGACGCGGTCCCATCAAGCAAGAATGAAGGCGAGATTGACAACTTAACATTGAGAAGTTATGTACCTACCATAACGTTCCATGTTAGTTGTCTTCTCTCGCCTTCTTTCTTGCGACCCTCCCTCCTTCCCCCTGGCCTGGACAGACCTTTTTCTCCCTACATGGAAGAATGCTTCTTAAGACCGTACAGTTCTGGTCTTCCTAACCCATCCTTCAGGCTTTTTCTCTGCCTTCTTTCTTCCTTTTGGGAAGTTTTTTATGCTAGGTGTTATTGCCTCTAGACAACAAACGAGATCTGGGTACTTACCGCCTTGCATTATGGGATATGGGGCTGCCTCGAGCTGGTAAAAGTGACTCTCGAGCTTAGCAAAGTGCCGAGTCGGAGCCGAGGATCGGCTCCGAACCCATCAAGCAAGAAAGAAGGCGAGAGAAGACAACTAACATGGAACGTTATGGTAGGTACATAACTTCTCATTATAAAGCACCTTCTTTGTCCCCTAATGACCATGTAAGATTCCTCAGTGTAGCAAAGAACCAGGAATCAGAGGCACTTTACCAGCTTCTTGAAAGTGAGTTGGTAGATGGCACAAGCACACACTGTCAGTTTGCATGGAAAAGACAGAAAGATAAAGAAGATGGTCAACACTTACCCTTCATAAGGGTTGCCAGCAGCAGCCTGCTTACCAGACCACAGCGTGTCAAAGGCAGATGGGTGGAGTATTTCTAGCAGTTTCTGAATGAAGAAAACCCCACAGAAACTGTACTGTGGCCAACAGCCTACAATGAAAGAAGAAGAGCCTACCTTATAAGAAGTAACAACGGCACTAAGGAAAATGAAGTTACGGAAAGCAGCAAGCTCAGATGAGGTCATGGCAGATAAAATCGAGTTGCTAGGTGAATTAGGGGAGAAATAGCTTCCAGGGAGCTCTCATAGTAGTACAAACTGGAGAATACAAGAACAAAGGGGACATTCACAACTGTAGGTAGTATAAAGGTATCATACTCCTGTCACCCTGCATGAAAGTTCTGGAGAGGGTGATTGATAAACAAATATGCAGAGTAGTAGACAGTAAGGTGGGGAGATGAGCAGTTTGGAGTCAGATCAGGTTGTAGTGAGACAGATAGGTGAAGAAACTAGAGATGGGGAAAAATCCAACTGGACATTCTTCAACTTGGTTAGAATACATGACAAGGTCCCAGAAAGCTGGTCTGGGCAATCCTGTGATGGTTGAAGTCCCAGAAACATTAGTAGAATGAATTCAGGTTATATACAAGAACCTAATGACATGAGTACAAACCGTGTTCAGACTTACAATGGGGTTTCTAGTGGGAGTAGGTGTGCATCAGGATTCAGCTCTGAGCCCACTGCTGTTCATGCTGGTGATGGACTACATTAGCAAACAGGTTGGAAGGGACCAAGTAACAAAGTTGCTGTATGCAGATGATGTTGCATACAGGCAGACTGATCAAGAGTTTCAGCAAATGATAGGAGAATGGAATGCAAAACTGAAGGCACACTGGATAACCCTGAATACAGATAAGACAGTTGAAATGGCAGCAAATACAGGAAATCAGAGAAACTGAGAATTGAGCTAAAAAGGAAAATAGTGGAACAGTTTAACAGTTTCCAGTGTCTGGGAGGGATACTTGAGAAGAAGGAGAGTCTGAATGAGGGGGTCAAAGCTAGAATCAGAGGGGCTGCAGCCAACTGACACAGCAGGTCAGGGACAGAGTGTGACAGAAGAATGCTAAAAATCCAGGAAAGTAAGGTATATAAAACAGAAGTGTGGCCAGTACTACTGTATAGCACAGAAAGCTAGGCAGTAAAGGCAGAGCAGTTGAAGAAGCTGAAGGTGATGAAGATGATGTGCCTGAGATAGTAGGATACATTCTGTGAAACAGTCAAAGAAATCGAAGTAGAAGCCCAAGTAGCTCTAATTGCAGAAAAGATCAAAGAGAGCAGTTTACAGTCCTTCTGGCACATGTGCAGGAAAGCAGAAGACAATCTGGTGAAGAAGATTTGGGAGTGACAGGAAGACAGCAAGAGGAAGCAAGGATGTCCGGCAAAGAGATGTATAAATTATGTGAGAGAAGACCTGTGACAATCAGGCTTGACTGTCAGTGAAGGTAGGTAGGAGAGTGGCACTGAATCGAGAGAGATGGCAACAGTTTAAGTCACATCTCTATCCCATGTAGAAAATGGGGAGAAGGGGTTTGATGGCAAAAATAATGAGTATGATGAAGCTCCCTTATTTGGGATGATTTTAAAAATCCTTCACTAAATTGGGACACCTTATACCTCCAATGTAGGATATGGCCAAAAATTCCAATACTTGTCTGTCGATAGTGTGACGTTTTGAAGTGTAGATCTTATCTAATTAATATGGTGAATTTCTTCAATAGGGTTACTGAGGCTATTAAGTAGTGGTCTTGCAGTCCATACTGGCCATGGACTTTAACATCATTCCCTGTGCTAGTATCATGCAGAAGCTAAATGTGTTAAAGATAAACTCATTTGTGGTAAGATGGATAGTAAGCTGACTGAAAGACATTACTCACACACTGTGAGTTGCAGATGCTTCATCAGAAAGTGACTAGTAGTGTCCCTCAGGACGTAGTGTTAGGACCTCTTCTTTTTGGTACTTATTTCTTAGGTCTCCAGGTAGAGAGCCAGTACCTCTGGCTAACAAAGTGTGCAGACTATTGCAAACTAGGAACTGTTGTTAAGTCATTCTGTAATACCCAAACCCTCCAGAATGAGCTCTCCACAGTAAAGTCTTGATCTACTATAAATGACTCAAACTAAATGGTAAAAAGACTAGTATTATCACTTTTGGTAGATGACCCTTCTTATCACTGTATTGCCTAGACAGCACAACTCTACAAACTGAAGATTTAGTTGGGACCTATACTTGTGGGTTAATAGCTCCCTCTCTTTTGACCATTATGTGACAACAGTTGTCAAAAACATTTTACTAGTAATTGCCAAAGGAATCTTATCAAGGTCTTAAGAGGTAATCACTCCCCAGGTTTTTTATGCCAATTATTGGGTAAAATTAGAAGCAACCACAAAGAAATGAAACTTCAATCCACAAAACAACAGCCAGCAAAAGTACAAAGTTTTAATATAACTTAGCGCCTCAGCAAAGCCTTCAATGAGTACATTGAAGGCTTTGCCGAGGCGCTAAGTTTTATTAAAACTTTGTACTTTTATTGGGTAATATTCCCTGACTGGAGTTCATCTTACTAAACATATCAAACATTTAGAAAGACCACAAAGGTTCCTTGCCAAAAAGATCATAGGCCAAAATTTCCTGAGCTACCAAATGAGGCAGGAAGCTTTATCCCTTTACTCTGTGTCTTACAGACTTTGGAGGAGAGGTTTCTGTCACACTTACCATGCCATTAGGGACCACACTTCTAGTGGCCTACACACATCTTGCATTCGAGAACATTTTCTGGATGTCCTGTCTCTCCACAAGTCCATTATCTCCCACAATATTAGAACCAAGGGCATAAATCTTCACCAGCAGACAAATAAAACCCAGTGGAGGGAGAGGTTTATAACCCAGCACCACCCAAACTTCAAGAATAGACGACCCCCTGCATGTTAAGCAGTGTGATTCACCATCTTCCATTAAACCTGAACTAGAAAAGTGAATGAGTATCCGAAAATTTACTCCAAGATTGACCAGTGTGGCCATCCAGGAGAAATGAGGTGCAGTCTGAGGGAGGGTACTAGTAAATGAGAATGGTCATGAGACTCATTGGCCTTAGAATATCTATGAATCATCAACCCCTTTTTTCCCATTTTTCCACATGGATTTGGGGTTGGAGTGTGTTCCAGCTGTCTGTTTACTGCCACTCTCTTACCTTCAACAATCATACCTGATTATCACAGGTCTTCTCTCACGTAATCCATACATATCTTGGCTGGGAGTCTTCATTTCCTTTTGCCTTCTTCCTGTCCCAAATCTACTTCACCAAATTACCTTCTTCTTTCCTGCACATGACAGCACCATCAAAATTTGTACTCTTTAACCTTCTCTGCAGTTGGAGGTACTTTGGCTTGTGCTCTGATATTACCATCCATCTGTCCTACAGTATGCATCCTACCACCCATCTCAAGTACTTCATCTCCATCATCTCTAGCTTCTTCAGTTGCTGTGCCTTAATTTTCTGTGTTTGAAATTACATTCCTGTTTTGTACTCTTTACTTTTCAGCTTCTTCGGAATTTGTCTGTCACACATTACCCCTGACATTTTTTTACCTTTAAAAATCCTCATTGTATGTCTAAACCCCACATGACACTTTTTTTAGTACTGGGATTTGCATTTGTGCTTTACCTTAGAATTGTCATGGTTGCTCAGTCCTTACTCATTATTATGAAAATCCTTCTCAATTTTTTTCTTGCTTTAAAAATTATTTTATTGTTATACGTATCAACTCTACCAGACTCTTCCCACCACCATATATCTCTGCTTACAGTTTACAACTTCAGGATCTTCTTCTGTCCTAGAATGTGATTATGTTCAGCTGACCATTAAATGAGTTAAGAGCTAAAATGTTTTTCTTTTGAGGTTTTGGATACTGTCTTAAGATGTTTCAATAAATCATTCATGTAAAACACTTCTTAAAACTGTGGGTCGCATATTGCAATGTGTTGTCTCTGATGGCTACCTCGTGAACCTTGAGTTACAGCCTTTCCATTGCACAATTCAGTCTCAAAAAGGGATATTCCACACTGACTTCAAACTGTTTGTTCCAAATGGAATTGTGCAGAATGAATTTCAAAATTCAAAACACTAGACTTGAATGAAGTTTCTAAAAATCTGTTTCAGAAACATTGCCAGTAATTACAGCTATGATTCTATGATCATTTTACAAATGTTTATTCACACATTTCCTAGTTTCATTATGTTGAACACAGATTTCCAGAACAATGTCTATGGATACCTGCTTCATGACTTAAGCTTCTGTCCTTGTGCAGGTCTATCTTGAAATTTGATTTTGTGCAATGGGCAGTGGGCACAAAATTTCAGTTCCAAATGAATTTGTGAAATGATGGTACTTAAGTTCATTGCATGGATCCCTAAGGATATTTTAAAATGAATCCCTAAACTACTCTTAATCTGTCACTAGTAAAAGAACTTAAGCAGTCTTGGAGTAAACTGTTCCTAATAAACTTCAGGAAGTACTGGCCAAAAATGAGCATAAAACAACATAATATAGAACATTTACCAGCTGGAACTTGTAATTAGTTGACATTGTCCGTGTGATATGGTACCTGTGTCTGATAACACTTATGGGGTGTAGAAAGTGACACCTTTAGTGGCCTACGCACATCTTGCATTCGAGAACATTTTCTGAAATATAAACTTAAAAAGCATAAGACAAACAACTGCAGTTATTTTGTGAACAGCAAAAGCTATTAAAACTGCCCCTGTTTGTGCCCCTGTGATAACCCAGACTAACCACCATACCCTTTTCTAGACTCCCTTGATTCCTAGCCTCTTATGAGCATTATCCTGTGTGTACTCGCTGATAATAGTATGCTTGACCATTCTGAGGATTATTCCTCATGTAAATATGTATATACAATTGAATGACAACCATTTTCATATAAGAACAGAACTCTTGTGACACTGAACATTATAACTGTATCCTTGTACTTTGCTTATGAATACTCTAACCACTTAACACTAGCATTTTTCTTTTGATATTTTTGTGCGACTTTAGAATCTATAGTATCTCTTAGATATAATTTGCATTATTAATACAAACTATTGTTGCATTTAGGTTTATTTACATCGGGTTTTTCCCTATTGGAATACAGAATATAAAATCCTAGATATGTAATATGTTATAGTAAATATCATTGTCTTGGCCTATTTTTTGTTGTTTGTGGAGCTTTTCTCCCCAGGCCTCCACTGAAAATGGACATATATCCAGCTGGACTAGCCCGGTCAACAAATGTAAAATAAATAAAATAAACTGTACAAATAGCAATGTTATCAGTAACAAGTAATGTGAAATTGTTCAATCTCACTGTTTGTTCTTACGCATGGGTTCGGAGCCGATCCTCGGCTCCGAGACAGCCACTTCTACAGCTCTGCATCTTGAGAAAGCTCGAGGCACAGTCCTATCCCACAATCCCCTAGTGCTAACCCTCAGATCTAGTTTGCCGCGACAGCAGATGCATCGCAGAAGCTCGGGCCAGTAAAGTTTTTCTAATTTTTCGAAGTTTTCTCTAACTTACCTTTATTTAGTATAGATATTTGAGAAAAATATATTAGTCTTTTACTAGTGTAGTTGCAGTGGGAGTGATATATTATTATTACTATTATTATTTTTATAAAGTTTTCTAAAGGCAATTTTCAGGCCTATTATCCTGTCTTTTTTAACAGGTGTTTTTTCTTTAAGAAAGGCTTAAGTCCTTACTCCTTTTTGTGTGTGATATCCATATCTTTAATTTTTTTCTTGTTTTCAGGCGTTTATATATATGTCTGACTTTTTGAACATGTCTGAGAAACAAAAATCAGGCTTTAAGAAATGATTATGCGGACAGAAAATGTCCATCACGGATAACCACTCTTCCTGCGTCTACTGTCTTGGCCCTCTCCACTTACAGGAGGACTGCTCTATTTGTCATTCCTTCAGTGGGAGGGTCATGAAAGTGAGACGCAGGAAGTTAGTAGACAGGGGTTTATTAAAGCCCGAATTTCAGGAGGCCCTTGACAAGGCTGAATTGGTATCCAAGTCTTCGAAGGGGTCCAAGTCTTCGAGAGTGTCAGAGCCAAAGTCATCGGCTCCGAGCACCTCTATTAAGATTCGGACACCGGCTCCACAGACTTCGGAGTCGGCTGTCGAATGTATATCTTTGATCGAGACTCCGGTCTTGGAGCCGGTCTCGGAGGTTCTGCCGCCATCGATCCTTCACTCGGTGACAACTTCGGCCCCTTCGACCCGCTCTTCGAGACCCTTATCTGATTCAGATGTGGATCGAGTGATACAGAAGTTAATGGAGAACTCGGCCCTTTCCAAATTGATCGAAGTTTCGTCCCAGCTGGTTTCGAAACTCGAAGCCCTCCCTGGGTCATCTACTGCTCCTCCTCTGAGACCTGTCGAGTCTTCGGAGCCGAGAGTCGAAGTTCCGATGATGGTAGAACCATTGATACCGAAGCCTACAGCCGTGCTTTCGGTACCGTTGACCTCAACGCCCTCAGAACAGATCGAGGGGTCCCGGAGCCGACTATTGTTACTTGGTTCCGGGGCAGACAGTTGAACCAAGATATCGGTACCGACTCTCCCCCTAGGAGCCTCGGCTCAGATTAGTTCGGCACCGTCCTCTGGGTCGGAGCCCGGACCCCCGGTCTCGGGGATTGTTCCTGGTTTCTCGAAACCAGGGAGGTCTTCGGATCCGGGTACCAGTGCCTTCGACGCCATGAGGAAGGTCTTGTCGAAACAGACACATATCTCATCGGATTCTTCTTCTCCTCCCCTTAAGGGACCACGTTCGACTTCTGTATCCTCGGCTCCTACGAAGCGTCGAGACCCAATGCCTCAGTTGCCCCCAGAGGGTGCTCCCGGTTCCTCGGACACTTCTCCAGAAGCCCCATCTGAAGAAGTACCAAGGAAAAGACTGTGCAAGAGGAGGCACATAGATTCCCCACAGGACTCTCTTACATCAGATACAGATTTAGATGAAGCAGAAGGGTCCCCACGGTCCCCCTCGGAGGATGTCTCCTCTGCGAACATACTGAGAAAATAAATGATGGCGTAAAACAACGCTGAACGCCAATGAACCAAGGAGACAACTTGTACAACCGCTAATAATTATGCTGTAAGATATATTATCTGCGAACTTCAGAGCCAGTAAAATAAAAAGTCTTAATTACAAGGAATAACAATGTTAAGCGCTTTCACCCACAAATCGTGGGCTTCTTCAGAACAAAGCATACTCATCTCATTAAAGTTTAAATATAGAATTTGGCGCCAACTGCTAATAATACTTTTAAAGCTGTAGCGCAATTAAATATATATAGCACATAAAAAAATGCACGGAAACTGACTTTACAGTTTACTTTCTAAATTCTATACATGTTCAACTAAAAAACTCAATCAATTCTAAAAGAATTTTTTCAAAAAATTAAAAAAATTATGTTAATACATCAAAAAAGATTAAAAATGTATGAACTGTGACTGAATTATTTTACTACGTATCCAAATAAATAATTGCTTATATATAGATATTCATAAGTATGAAATATATGTATACATTCATAAATATGTAAATATTTCATGTTGAGTATTAAATGAATTATATACCATGTAACACAGGGAAAGTTCAATTACTAAATACATAAATGCATGGAAGCTTATATAAATCATATTACTTTAAATAATGCAAAGGGTATACTCAGACATCTAATATAGGTTTAACTGAAATAAATTCATTTAGTCCCGTGGGTGTAGTTGCATCAGTCAATATTTGCCAATAGCATTCCCTGAATGCCAAATGACCTTTCATGTTACCCCCCCCCCCCTAGGATTTTGCTTGACAATTTCTAATATACTAAATCTAAACTCATGTCCCTCACCCTTATTCATAATATGTTTGGCTAAGGCATTTTTTTCGTCTTTCTTTCTAATACTATATACATGAGCATAAATCCTTTTTCTAAACTGTTGTTCCGTCTTTCCTATATAATAGGAAGAACATGCCATACATTTAGCCAAATAAACTATAAATTTAGTGTTACAATTTCCTCTCTTTGGAAATATCCTAGTCTTGTTATAATTCATTAACACTATATCTTTCTCATCTGTTATGTATCGGCACTGCTTACAAGAACCACATTTGTTGGTGTAACCTGAATTATATGTCACTTTGCCTTTAATTTCACTTTGCAATAGGTGTTTAAGATTCTGTCCCATCCTATATATAAAACTGGGCTTTGTTCCCAATATTTCTGTCATTTCATCATTAACTAATAGTGTATGCCAATGTTTAGTCATTATCTCCTTTATTCTGTTGCTGTATGGACCATATTCTATAACACAAGATCTACTATAGACATTGGCTTTCACTCTATTATTTAACTCTGTATAGTTTGTTGTAGAGTTGGAGTGCTTGGTTCCCAACAAAGGGGCATATTTTGTCCCCCATTGTTCAATCACATTAGAACTGATTTTATCCATAATCTGTGTATTATATCCCCTATTAATGAATAATGATGTAATATACTTTATTTCTTTCAACATATCTGTGTATTCAGATGTCATTCTAAGTGCCCTTATACATTGTCCTTTGTATATATTTCTCTTGGTCTTATTAGGATGACAACTCCCAAAATCAAGATATGAATTAGTAAAGGTTTCTTTCCTGTGTATTTTGGACTTATACACCCCATCTTTCCTAATAATAATGGTATCCAGATAGGGTACTCCTACACTATTACTAATAGATGTAAACTTTAAAAAATCACTGCTGTTATTCAAATAGGTGAAAAAGTTGTTAAAAGAAGCCTGATCACCTTCCCAAATGATATATATATCATCTAAGAAACGCGAATAATATTTTATTCTTTCTTGGTATTCACTGGTGAATATGGTCTTCTCTTCCCAATTGAGCATTACTACATTGGCATAAATGGGGGCGCAAGCAGACCCCATTGCCACACCTTTGACCTGTCTAAATATTTCACCTTCATAAAAAATGTGGTTGTTGTTGTCTAAGACAATGGACATTAACTCAATAATGAGTCGAATTCTATCCCAGTCCAGGTCACTATGTCGAAAAATACTATCGCTAAACACCTCTAGACCTTCAATTTTAGGGATACACGTAAAAAGATCAATTACGTCTATAGAGGCAAATAGTATGTCATCTGTACCTAGATATGTGGGATATCTTGATAAAAATTCCTAGGAGTCCTTCACCATGTGCTCTACCTTGTTATAAATGTGTTTCAACAAGGAATCTATAGCAACCAATAGCCTACAGCCGTGCTTTCGGTACCGTTGACCTCGACGCCCTCAGAACGGATCGAGGGGTCCCGGAGCCGACTATTGTTCCTTGGTTCCGGGGCGGACAGTCGAACCAAGATGTCGGTACCGACTCTCCCCCTAGGAGCCTCGGCTCAGATTAGTTCGGCACCGTCCTCTGGGTCGGAGCCTGGACCCCCGGTCTCGGGGATTGTTCCTGGTTTCTCGAAACCAGGAAGGTCTTCGGATCCGGGTACCGGTGTCTTCGACGCCATGAGGAAGGTCTTGTCGAAACAGACACATATCTCATCGGATTCTTCTTCTCCTTCCCCTAAGGGACCACGTTCGACTTCTGTATCCTCGGCTTCTACGAAGCGTCGAGACCCAATGCCTCAGTTGCCCCCAGAGGGTGCTCCCGGTTCCTCGGACGCTTCTCCAGAAGCCCCATCTGAAGAAGTACCAAGGAAAAGACTGTGCAAGAGGAGGCACATAGATTCCACACAGGAATCTCTTACATCAGATACAGATTTAGATGAAGCAGAAGGGTCCCCACGGTCCCCCTCGGAGGATGTCTCCTTTCCGGACATCCTGGAGATCCTAAAACAGAGGGGAGATTGGCAGCCACTTAACCCTTCTGTGGATGAATCAGTATTGCTGAAGGCATTCGGGGCTCTACCTTCTACCTCCTGGGTGACCCCTCCCTTTGACGAACTTATGGACTTGATAGCTCGTAGGGCTTGGGAGACACCTGACACGGTGGAACCAGTTCCCCGCAGGCCGAATAAGTTTATAACAGCCCCCCAGGACAAGAGTTTTCTTACCAAGGGTGTTCCAGTGGATACTATGGTGGTGGCGGCAGCCACTAAGAAGGTCATGTCAGAGTCCTCTTCCGCTGTCCATCCTCCTAATAAGGATTCTAGGACGATGGACAGATATGGGAAGTGCGTTTTCAGTTCTGCAACTTTTTCCATGCGATCGCTGAACTACTTGACGCATTTCATGCGTTTACAGAGGGATCTCCTCAAGGAACTCGGAGATACTCTCCAGGGTCGTACAGATGCTGCTGTTACCGAGAAAGTGACAGCACAACTTAATACCCTTAACTCTGTAGTCAACTCCTCCATGAGGCTCATTTCATATGCGGCCGAAGGTGCGAGTAGAGCGGCAGCTTCAGCGATTGCTCTTAGGAGACAATCCTGGCTATAGCTGTGCTCCTTTGTGGAATCCTTCAAGTCTTCCTTTACTAACGTCCCGTTTGATGGTGCCTCTCTTTTTGGCCCCAAAGTAAAAGAGACCCTCACTAGGTGTGAGCAAGAAGGGAAGACCCTATCTGCTGTAGGAGTCCGTTTCTCCGCCCCTTCCAGACCATACCCCAAAGGGCAAAGAGGCGGAAAGATGTGGTTCCGTAAGACACAGGGTTTCTTTCAGTCCACACAGAGTGATAATGCCCCTTCCAGAGGCAGAGGAGGGGGAAGGAATGTAAGACGCCGACCAAACGGCAGAGGGGGTCCGCAAAACCAGGGCGACAGAGATACTTTCTCTGGCAAGCCTTTCCAGCACTCCTGAGAGGAGGCCCGACTGTCCTGTTCTGGAGGCAGTCGGGGGACGCTTAACTTTGTACCCGCTGGCCTGGTGAAATTTAACTTCAGATGCGTGGGTACAAACTATAATTACCAGTGGTTACGACATAAAATTCATAAACGTTCCCCCTACCACCAAAAGATTCCCAGACGTTCCACCCAATCTGCGGAATCAGGCAGCCTTAGAGATCCAGAAGCTGTTCAGAAAAAGAGCCGTCCAAGCAGTCCCGGCAGACCAAATAGGATCCAGAACTTACTCAAGGTTCTTTTTAGTTCCAAAGAAGACAAGGGACTGGAGACCAGTTCTGGATCTCAGCAAACTAAACACCTTCCTTGTGAAGGAGAAGTTTCGGATGGTCACGCTATAGTCAATCCTTCCTTTTCTGCAGGAAGGAGACTGGATGTGCTCTATAGGTCTCAAGGACGCGTACTACCATATAAAAATGGCCAGACCATCCAGGAGATTCCTGTGCTTCCGGCTAGGAGCCAGTCATTTTCAGTTTCGAGCTCTGCCGTTTGGCCTCACCTCAGCCCCCAGGGTGTTCACCAAGTGTATGGCAGTAGTAGTGTCTCACTTGAGACAACAAGGATTCCAGGTGTTTCCGTATCTAGACGACTGGCTCCTCTCCGCCACCACCGAGTATCATCTGCTCCAAGCAAGAGATTACACAATCAGTCTTTGTTCCCGTCTTGGCGTTACAATCAATTTCGAAAAATCTACCTTATCGCCATCACAGCGTATCTCATTTATAGGGGCAGAACTGGACACTACCTTGGTCAGGGTCAGGCTTCCACCAGAAAGGGTTTCAAAACTAAGGGAGCAAATTGCAGTACTCCTTCAAAAGACAAAAGCAACAGCAGAACAGGTTTTGAGAGTCCTGGGATTAATGTCAGCTGCACTGGTTGCAGTCCCTCTAGGAAGAATGCACATGAGGATCCTTCAATGGCTACTGTTCGCCCAGTGGTCCTATCAGCACCTGCCATTGTCACACGAAATTCTAATCACATCCTGCTGCAAGCAGGATCTGCGATGGTGGATGCTATCTCAAGACTTGACACAAGGTCGACCTTTTAACCTACCAACCCCGATAGCGACAATAACCACGGGTGCTTCCCTGATCAGGAGGGGGGGGTTTGTTCCAGGGAAAGACGGTCCAAGGTCAATGGTCCAGAACAGAATGCAAACTGCACATCAATGTCCTAGAGCTAAGAGCGGTGTTTCTAGCGTTGCAACACTTTCACGGCATCTTACCTCAAGGAACAGTGGCAGTCCAGACAGACAACATGTCAGTGGTCTGGTACATCAGCAAACAGGGAGGACCAAGATCTTATCCACTATGCAGAGAGGCCCTCAGGATTTGGCAATGGGCTGTCTCCACCGGACGCTTTCTGATAGCAACGCACATTCCCGGGACGTCCTACGTAATTGCGGACAGGTTGAGCATAGCCATCCTGTTACCTCACGAGTGGTCTCTGAAATCTCAAGTAGCGGAAGCGATATTCCGCAAGTGGGGCCAGCCTTGCTGCGACCTTTTTGCATCGCCGATGAATGCCAAATGCAGAAGCTATTTTGCCCTTCTCCCTCCACCAGGGAGCATCCCGAGATTCACTGGTTCACGATTGGCCCCCAGGTCTCCTTTATGCTTTTCCACCCATTCCGTTAATCCCCAGATTTCTACAGAAAGCCAAACGTCTGGAAAGGACCATAATTCTAATAGCCCCATTCTGGCCTCGACAGATCTGGTTCCCCTTTCTTCAGGCCCATCAAATCGAGGAGCCATGGATTCTGGACCCAGTTCCAGACCTTTTGACCCATGCGTCAGGAGCCCCTCATCCATCCCTGCAGGCCCTAAAATTGACAGCTTGGCTGCTCCTCTTCCCATCCTAGCCAGGTCAAGCCTTTTGTCCCCTGCGGTTAAACGTATAATTGTTTCCTCTCTTAAACCATCCACTACAAAGACTTACCGGAGCAAGTGGAAACGTTTTTCTTATTGGGCATTACAACAAGGATTAGATCCAACAGAAGCACCGGTGCACAAAATATTGGAGTTTCTGTCTAAGATCTTTGAAGAAGGAGCATCATCGTCCACAGTTAGAGTCTAACTGGCGGCCATATCAAACTTTCATGTGGGTGACAAAAATTCTTCCATCATGTCCCACAGACTTTGCAAGGCGTTTTTGAAAGGCACTTTTCACCTCTGTCCTTCCATTCGTAACCCAGTTGCTCCTTGGAATCTTAACCTAATTTTATCCCAGTTAATGTTACCCTGTTTTGAACCAGCCTCCACAGCCTCTCTTAAGTTCGTGTCATGGAAAACCTTATTGTTGGTGGCTATAACCTCTGCTCGTAGAATTTCGGAATTACACGTGCTATCTGTTCGACCTCCCTACTTGATTTTCCACTCAGATAGAGTGACATTACGCACCAATCCGTCTTTTCTCCCAAAAGTTTGTTCACTTTCAAATATTAACCAATCCATCGAACTTCCCACCTTTTTCAAAAATCACACTAACAAGTTGGAATATATGCTGCATAAGTTAGACGTCCACAGACAACTCAGGTTTTATTTGCAAAGGACAAAAGATGACAGAAAATCAGACCAGCTATTTATATCCTTTGCTGACCAAAGAAAAGGTATAGCGGTTACGAAAGTTACCTTGTCTAAATGTCTCACAGATTGTATTAAATGTATCTATTCACAGACGAAACAACAATTACCTTTTCAACCCAAGGCTCATTCTACCAGGGCGATGGCCACATCCCTAGCCCATGCAGCCCGTTTGCCGTTGGATACTATTTGTGCGGCAGCAACCTGGGCGAAGCCTCATACCTTCATTCTCCATTATAAATTGGACAAGAACTCCAAAGATATGGCCTCCTTTGGTTCCACGGTCCTCAGGAACGTTCTCCCATGAGCCACCCAGGGTAAAGGAGCTAGGGACGCTACCCATGCGTAAGAACAAACGGCAAAATTGAACAATTTCACATAAAGAAGTGATGTTCTTACCATAACGTTC
This sequence comes from Protopterus annectens, assembly GCF_019279795.1. Taxonomy (NCBI): domain Eukaryota; kingdom Metazoa; phylum Chordata; order Ceratodontiformes; family Protopteridae; genus Protopterus; species Protopterus annectens. The sequence goes on along the minus strand of NC_056746.1, from coordinate 605,001,768 downwards.
CATGTGAATTGTTCATCTCGCCTTTGTTCTTACTACCCACCCTCCATCCCCCGGCCTATGTTTTTTTTTTTTTCAGAGAACGGGATGATTTGGATTCCAGTTCAGCTTGTCTTCAACACCTTCTGTTTAGTCTCTGGCTGCTTCTGTTGTCAGGGTACTCTTCTCATTACCTAGGTATTTTTTGGACATTGCTGTCCCTTATTTTTAAATTACTGCTAGCGCCTGGGGCGCATTGTTATCTTCTGGTGTTAGCAAACTAGATCTGAGGGTTAGCACTAGGGGATTGTGGGATAGGACTGTGCCTCAAGCTTTCTCAAGATGCAGAGCTGTAGAAGTGGCCATCTCGGAGCCGAGGATCGGCTCCGAACCCATGCGTAAGAACAAAGGCGAGATGAACAATTCACATGGAACGTTATGGTAAGAACATAACTTCTTTTTACTTATAGTGATAATAGTGAGTGCATTAAATACTGTAATATATTGTAATACACACAAACCCCAAAGTATATTTTCTCTAAACTTTCACAAATTTATATATTTTGTAAACTATACAACCTAGACATATATTGTTATATCATTTTTGTTAACCATACATAAGCTTTCTCATGACAACAAGAAATTTCTCTATAGTACATGCTTATTGAAATATTTGCCAAAATATGAAAACAAAGGATCTGAAGTAGTTAATTTATCTGCAACATGTGGGTATTCGGATCCATATCGAATCCAAGCCAGCAACATTTTATCAAGCGTCTGCTCCAAGCTCCTCCCCTTACCCATAATCCCTCACCTCTCATACCTTCCCGCAGATCTCGTTTGCCACTTCATGCGTACGCATCGTGGTCACTATAGCTCCAAGTTGGGTGTAGTAAGTGGAACTTTGGTACTTATATTTAGTGTGTTAGAGTAGTTGTTTGTGAGCAGCCCTTCCTCCCCTTCATCTTTTCGTTGGTTTGTTACAAAAAAAAAAAGGTAGTTAAGAAAGTTTGTGTTTTTGAGGTAGAGTAGGCCTAACCAACCCCTGTCTGTCTGCTTTTCTAGTTTAACGTTTGGCTGAGTGGAGTGTGTTTATGGCTGACCAGCCAAAACCAACGTTTAAAAAATGGCCACACTCTGTATGTTATTTGCCTGGGCATTCCCCATCTTAGTCTGCCATGTGCTGTGTGTGCAGTGTTCAACTCCAGGGCCTTAAAAGGGAAGAAGACGAAACTGCTAGCCAAGGGCCTGCTACCAGTTTCTGCTTTAGACCCAACGGCCTCGACATCGGCTCCACTAGCCAACCAACCCCCCCCCCCCCCAAGCTGGGACTCAGCCTCCCTCTAAGCCTGCTGAGGTGGGGACAAAATCTAAGGACAAGGGCAAAAGGGAAAAAGAGAAAAGGGCGGAAAGACACCACAAGCAATCTCCTGAGCGGGAGCCATTTCCCAGTCCACCTTCAAAAATTGTTAGGACCACTTCTCCTCGGCTCCATTCCCCGAGGTTCTCCCCAGAGCTGATGGAGCCTTCGGACCAGAGGCCTTCTTCAAGGTCATCTCACAGGGCCAGATCCAAGTCGGTCTTCTCCTCGCGGTCGACTCGGAGTCTTTCAGAGCTTGACGTAAACAGGATGATGTGGAGATTCATTCGCACCCAAATACAAATGGGAGTCTTGTCAACCCCCTCTCCAGCAGGAGAGGGGACCTCTATGCCCTTCTTCCATCCTATCTCTCCTTCCCCGATCCGACCTATGGATCCGAGGATCCTCGGAGCTGCGGGTTCGGCGTTGACTGTTCCTCCAACCTCGACGCCAGCCATTACCCTGAGTTCCTCGGATCAGACTTGTTCGGATCTGAGCAGCTCTCGGGGTTGAGAACAGGGAGCCGGATCCGAGGGAACAGAGATGTCTTCAGCTCTGACTTTGTCAGATCCGAGCCATTCCTTCGGAGCCCTGGCTACCTTGGCTTTGGCCCCAATCCTCACGACGGAGCCGGGGAGAGCTTCTTCCTTGCTGTTTGCCAAGGAGGTGCACTCTCCTTCGGCCTTCGATGTGGTGGAGAGGGTTCTCTCCCAGGGATTGAGACCCCAGCCCATTGCCTTGGACTCCACCCAGGCTGCCGTGGATTTGGTCACGACTCCCATCAGCTTGTCCCAGGGACAGCCCATGCTAGAGGACCCCAAGGTGGATCCCATCGTGGTACCCCCCCCCGTGACTTACGAATCCTCTTCAGAGAGTCCCACTGAGGGGGCCCCCCGTAAGCATTCATGTAAGAGGAGGCACATGGACTCCCCCGAGTCCCTCACAGAAGATACTGACTTGGATGAAGATGAGGGTTCCCCCAGGTCACCTCCTGAGGATGTCTGCTTTGGAGACATCATGGAAATCCTCCACCAGAGGGGAGGTTGGTCAGCCCCAAAACCCTCTACAAACAAGTCAGTATTCCTGGAGGCCTTTGGCACGGGCCCATCTACATCCTGGGTGTCCCCTCCTGCAGATCCATTAGTGAATCTTATTACCACGTTCGCATGGAAGGAGCCTGACACCATAGAGCCAATACAAAAATGCCCAGACAGGATCCTTTCTCTTCCCACAGGCAGACATGCCTGGTACAAGGGATCCCCTGTGGATGCTATGGTGGTGGCGGCTGGCACCAAGAGAGAACTGGCTCAGGAAAATTCTTTGGTCCACCCCCCGGACAAAGAGTCTAGGGTGGTGGATCGCTTTGGGAAGAGAGTCTTTTCTTCAGCGATGTTTTCCATATGAGCGCTGAATTATTTGGCACACGTCATTCGACTCCAGCGAGACCTGGTCACGGAATTCACTGTGTCGCCCCCAGAGTCTTTGTCACCAGAGGACAAGCGATTATTCTTGTCGAAAATGTCGACTCTGAAATCTGTTTCAAACACGTCCATGCATCACTGCTGCCACCAAGCGTCTACTTTGCATGGCCAGAGACTCTTTCCTGCATCTTGCAGTCAATCTAGGGATTACCATCAACATCTCCAAATCCCACTTGAATCCGACACAGACCTTGGAATTCATAGGGGCACGGTTGGACACTCTATTATTACAAGTTTTTCTCACTCAGGACAGGATCCAGAACCTATGGGCCCATGTGTCAGTGATCCTCGGCCCAAGGACACCGATGGCGAGTGACGTTCCTCGCGCTCTAGGCTCCATGGCCACAGCAGTTTCAATTCTTCCATGCGCGCGCCTTCACATGAGGTTGCTTCAGTGGACCCTAGCAGTTCAGTGGTCTTGGTTAGACCTCCCCATGGACTACCCTATATGGATCAGCAGAGCCTGCAAGATTTCTCTTCTTTAGTGGCTCCAATCGCCAGAAATCTTGGCAGGTCATCCACTCTTAACATCCCCAGCCCAAGCCACAGTGACCACGGACGCCTCCCAGCTCAGGTGGGGGGCACTTTTAGGGAAGAACGGTCCAAGGCACATGGTCCCAGACCGAGACCAGATTGCATATCCATGTTCTGGAGATGAGGGCAGTGCTTTTAGCGTTGCAAGCCTTTCACACCATTGTTCCCCCCAGGGACGATTGCAGTTCAGTCAGACAACATGTCTGTTGTCTGGTACATCAACAAACAAGGAGGGACCAGAACTTACCCTCTCTGTCACAAGGCCATGAGAGTGGCGATTTCCACCAGTCAGTTTCTGATTGCAACGCACATCCCGGTACGCTCCAACATTTTAGAGGACAGACTGAGTCGGGCTATTATAATGCCATACAAGTGGTCTCTGAAACAGTCAGTAGCGGAGGAGATCTTCCTCGCGTGGGGTCACCCTTGCTGCGATCTCTTCACATCTCCTTCCAAGTTCTTCGCTCTGATTCCCCTCTCCAGGGGACTCCCCCTGAGACGCTCTCATCCATGCTTGGCCTCCCGGGTTACTCTATGCGTATCCCCCGCTACCTCTCATTCTGATGTTTCTTCAGAAAGCTTAACGACTGGGGTGTAAAGTGATCCTCATTGCCCTGTTCTGGCCTCGTCAAGTGTGGTTCCCCTTCCTCTGGTCTCATGCTCTAACTCCTTCACCGATTCTAGATCCCTGCCCGGATCTCATCTCCCATCCCTCGGGCATCAGTCCACCTGATCTGGACAGCCTCAAGCTGACGGCTTGGTTGCTCCAGTTCCCTTGATCGCTAGGACTCCCAGTCTATCATCTTCAGTAAAGAGTATTCTGGTGGCATTCAACAAAGCTTCCACTAGGGAGGTTTATCACAGCAAATGGAAATGCTTCTCTATTTGGGCTTCTCAGAGAAACATAGATCCATTTACAGCCCCGGTTCCTGCAGTGTTGGAGTTTTTGTCCTATATTTTTCAACAAGGAGCTAGTTCCTCTACAGTGAAAGTACAACTGGCAGCCATATCTAATTTTCATGTTGGCGAAAATCTGAATGCTCTGGCCTCTTTGAGATTATGCAAGGCCTTTCTAAAAGGTACTTTTCTTTTGCGTCCCCCGGTTAAGAATTCCGTCCCTCCTTGGGACCTTAATCTAGTTCTGCAGGCATTGGTGGCACCCCCATTTGAACCAGCAGCGTCAGTAGAATTAAAATTCCTGTCCTGAAAAACAGCTTTTCTAGTGGCCATTACCTCGGCTAGAAGGGTTTCTGAGATCCAAGCTTTGTCTGCCGTGCCCCCTTACTTGATCTTTTATAAAGACAGGGTTTTGCTTTGTACGAATCCTTCTTTCTTACCGAAAGTTGCTTCTGAATCTAACATTAACCAGATGATTAATCTGTCTGTGTTCTTTCCAAATTTCCAGAAAAAGAGTGAATATAAGTTGCACTTGCTAGATGTTCATAGACAGCTTTGTTTCTGTTTACACAGGACTAAACAATTTCGTAAGTCTGACCAATTATTCGTGTCCTTTTCTAGACCCTTTTTGGGCAAGGCCATTTCCAAGGTCTCCTTAGCTAGATGGATTACACAATGTATTCTGCAAATCTATAGGGATAAGGGCCTATCCCCCACCTGGTCCTGTTAAAGCTCATTCTTCCAGATCTATGGCAACTTCTCCTGCTTTTTGGTCTAGAGTTTCTCTGGATGATACCTGTGCAGCAGCGACCTGGGCAAGGTCACATACATTTATTTCTCATTATAAATTGGATTTGATCTCTAGAGGGAGAGCATCCTTTGGCTCTGCTGTGCTCAGGAATATCCTTCCATGAGGGCCTCCCAGGAGTTTTGGTAGCTGGGGACTCTGTCCCACAGGTTGCAGATAAATGAAGTTAATTACTTCAGATAAAGAAGTTATGTACTCACCATAATGTTCCATCTGAGTAGTTATACTTCACTTTCTGCAACCGTCTCTCCCTCCTTCCCCCGAACCTGTTCTAGGTTAGCGTTATTGAGTTGCTAATAGTTTGGTTAGTGGCAAACTCGATCTGAGGGAAGGTAGAAGAGGTGAGGGATTATGGGGTAAGGGGAGGAGCTTGGAGCAGATGCTTGATAAAATGTTGCCGGCTCGGATCCAGTATGGATCCAAATACCCACAGATTGCAGAAAATGAAGTATAACTACTCAGATGGAATGTTATGGTGAGTACATAACTTCTTTTTAATTATATAATTAGCAAAATAAATAATACAGGATATCTCTCAATATGTGCACCTTACTGTGCAAATATCATCAAGTTTTCTTCAATAACATCTAAGTTTTCACCTGATGTCATGCAACAGTTTGTAAGTTACTTGTTTTTGAAGTATTAAATACATATGGAAATATTGCTTATTATCATAATTGCTAAAAGCTAGTAGTATTTCCAGTATAGTGTGATATAAACCAGCATTGACAGTGAATTGTCCTGTCTCCCACATTTGTGTTTCACACTATACATCTCAATAACATGTAGGTTTGTCAGTTATGAAAATGTGAACATAAATATGAAAATATGAATAGTAAGTGTCAAACAAAGATTAATTTCCCCACTGCAAAACATCCTAGACTAACAGTCTTAGTGTAATTTTGTTAACTCGTTGCCCTTTTCTTTACTGCCTTTTAGTTAGCTGGTAATTCATTTAGTTAAGCCAGACCCCCAAAACGTCCTGGACACCATATAGAGGTATAGGTGTGAACTGGAAGTACACAAAAAAGATGTCATAGTCTTTAGTTAGTTAAATCTAAAGAGTCTGAAACTAAATTATTGTCGCACAAAATTTCTCAAAAAAAAAAAAATAGAAAAAATAAATAAATGTCACGCTGCTTAAACTAAGTCATTAACTTGGAAATATAGGTAAATAACTTTAATTTTATTGTAGAGTTTTGTCCAAAGTACTTGTACAATATAGTATGTCAGATATAGATAAAATTTAAGACATAACAATAATAATTTAAATCCCAATTATAAAATATATAAACAATATGAAGTACAGAATATTCCCATTTTGTTAAATTAGTTAAAATAAAGCATGTGGCTAATCAAAAGGGCATTCACTGAAAGTAATATACAAATAAATAGGATTTAAGAGGCCTCTTAAAGTAGGCCATTAGAACTTTCCCCAAGCTGCAAAGGCAGTAGATTCCAGAAGCTGAGTTTGGCATCCATATAAATACACAATGTTTCAGGTTATGGCTGAAGAACTGTAAGCAACTCCTGGAAGTCAGAGCACAACACATGAGTTGGTCAGTTTGAAACAATAAGCAACCTTAAATAAGAAGAACCAAAGTCGTGAAGAGGCAAGTAACACAAAGTCAAGATTTGAAAAAACAATACAGAACTGAAATGAAAGCCTGTCCAGTTTTCACAGCACGGCCATAGTATGTTGGTAACGTAATGTACCACTCGGTAGTCTAGCTACAAAGTTTCACACAAGCTGTGCTATGAGCACAGCTCAGTATCATGAAGCCTATGGTAAAGGACATTACAATAGTTTAGGCAATAAGAGACTAGAGTATGAATTACTGTGGAGAGGTTTTCTTGGGATATTAAGTGTGTTATTTGGGAGATATTCATCAAATGAAAGCAAAATGATTTTACCACAGCTGAGAGCTGATCCTTGTTTTTCATTATTGTCAAGGATAACATCAAGTTGACATACTTTTTTTCCTGTAGAAACACACTCACTGGTACCCTTTTCTCTTTTTAGTCCCATCTGCCCCCTTTCCTGCAGAGCTGGAGGTAGGCCCATTAATTTCCCTGGCAAGATAAGAGTCATAAGGCTCGTTTGTTCCCTACTTGAAGCAAGATCTTCATTAACCCTTTAATTTCCTAGAGACAAGAGACTAGGAGTTAAGCAGTGATAAAGTCCACTATTGCCATATAATATGAAAGATGGTGTTGACAGAGCTGGGTAAACTTTCAAGGTAGCATGCATAGGCATGGACACAGTCTTCTATGAGTTAAGTCTTTAAGCTTCAACTAATTAGTAAACAGCTAGGAATGAATGTCTTAGAGATTGAGGGAAGTAGAGATACAGCTGAGTAGCTTAATACTATTATAATATTATCAGTATGAACATAACATCTGTATCTCTGTCTCTCTCTAATAAAATTTCCCTAAGGGCGGCATAAACAGTGTGAAGAGCAGTGGACACACAACTTATCCCTGTGCACTTAAAGACTGAGCAGGAAAAAGAAGGTGCAGTCTGAGAGAGGGCACTGCACTGGAGCATGAAAGTCAGAGGAGTTCATATATGAGACCATATTTTAGATATGGCCCAACAAGTAGGAGGCAAACCAGTTGAGAACTGGAGTGGGTAGATCACAGTAAGAAGACAAACAGTCAATCAGGATATCATAATCTACAGTGTCAAATGTTACATTGAAATCTAGGCAGACCAGTGCAGAATAAAAGTGTTTATCTCTGGCCAAAAGATCCTTAATAACCCTGATTAAGATTGTCTTACTACTAAGGTGAGAATAAAAAAAACTGTTATGGGTATATGACCCACTTACTGTAAGATTTGATTCAGACTGCAGATAAACTGCTTTCTTAATGGGCTTACCAAGAAAAGAAAAGGAAAAAAGTTTGAGATGGGTCAGAAATGAGCAAGATCTGTTGTTGAACTGCAAAACCCTCTTTCAGAAGGATATAAGACACTGCAATCAAAGAAGATATTCATCATATTGGTCACTGCTACAGTAGCCTTTAGCTGTATTGGTTATATCCTGCCAAGTATGTAACAGCTGGCCAGCTTTCAAAGCTTCAATGTACCCAAACTTTCAAGCAACTCGAGCTGAGCTGACTAAAAGATAATTTTGGGTGAGAAGCCCTTTAGAGCTTTACTGCTGCTGAAGAATACGCTCCTCTGAGGCTTTCGAGGATTGATGATCGGCTTGTGCTTTCCTTTGCTGGGCAGATAAGATTGTCTGTGCTGGTTTTGAACCAGCATGTCCCTTTTGTGCATTCTACACAGGGAGTAACTACATTTGTCAGTTTACTTTAAGTGCTGTATTAGATATTATGTACTATTTGCTAAGAGTGGTGATTGTGTGTGTAGTACAACATGCATGTGCTTGTGTGTGTGTGTGTGTGTGTGTGTGTGTGTGTGTGTGTGTGTGTGTGTGTGTATGTGTGTGTGTGTATTTATGCATGTGTGTGTATGCAAGCCCATTTTCAAATGATTTCTTTCATTGTTTTGTCTGTTACAAATATATGTAGTTCCATATTATACTGAACAAATGTTACATGCGTAGCTGACATTATTTCATACTTTATTCACATATTGGGTGATTTTTCCAGGAAGTCATTTTAGCCACAGAATCAGAATAGTGAGGGAAAAGAAAATGGCTTAGAAAGAGTAACCTGATGTAATGTAAGTTAAAAAGTGTACTGTTAATAACTGTTATTTCATTTATGCTCACATCTTGATACAAGCTTTCAGTGCATGTGGTCTTCATGGTGAACAATGCCTGCGGAGGTAATAAAAGTGAAAACACTAAGGTGGTTCATAACATATAAAACATTTTCTAATGAAAATGCATTCATTTTGGTTTCTGCATAGGTGCCATATCATAACTATGCATTGAGCTTCAAAATATATAAAACATTTTGTAGTGAAAATGCATTAATTTTGTTTTACGCATAAGTACCATGTCATAAATATGGGGCAGTGATATAACATGAAATGAAAATGCAGTTTAAAAAATGAAAAGGTTTTGCTTTGCAGGTATTGCATTTAGCTAAAATATTACATCAGGTTACTGTTGCACTAGATCATTGAGCTCAAATTTGTGATTATTGCTAAGATTGTTTTCATACTTTAATTTAATTTTGTCACAAGAAAGTTACTAACTATTGGCATCCTTTTTTTTCTTCTATAACCAAGACACTGATGAAGCCAATCAGCTGTTTAACTATATCAAAGAATATGCTGCATCTGGTGGGTTTGAAAATGAAGATGACGTGCTGTCTGATACAATAAACAGTAAGAGATCATTTCATTTATTTTCAAAATTTAGAATATGGGTAGAGTGATCTCAAGTATTAACATGAAAAAAGTGCTGTAAATTAGAAAAATAGCCTCTTACCTGTTTACTACTCACCATTTAAACTGTACTGTCCATACACTGATTAATCTGGGCTATTTTTGCACTCTGTGTTTCTGTCTAGAATGGTTTGGTTTGACATTCTTATAAAATGCTAATGGATTAATACCAGGATAATACCTATAAAATGTTAAAAAAACGGTGTATAACCAACAGAGTATTTAAACACTTTAAACACACAACATGGTTTTTCACCATGGGCATGGTATCCAGACACCACTAGTAGAGATAATGAATCATATTGACACTCAGCATGACAATGGCCTTACCATTTGCCACCCTCTGCTCAGATTTTCTGAAGCATGTACAGTAGACACAGCATTCTTCTGCAACAACTCCAAAATACTGGATGTAGTGAAATAGCACTAAAATGATTCACAATTTATCTCAACGACAGATCTCAAATACTAGCTTGACCAAAGTGGTACTCATACTAATTCAAGCCAAGCGTAGAAGTACCCCAAGGATCCATCTGTGGGCCACTACATTTTACTATTTTGGCTACAAGCATACAATATTAAACCAATGGCCTGAAACTCTTGCAATATTCTGGTGACTCAATGTATCTCACAATTTCAGGAGTCTACCGACAGTCTAATCAGCTAGCTTAAAAAAATCTAAACTTTTACTGACTGAGGGAAAAACTGTTTTTTTAGTTTTGCAATGAAGACAGTTGTAACCCATTAAAGTTTTTGAAAAATAAGCAACATAGATACTGAAGTCATAAATAGTACAGATACCTTGTTGTCACTACTGACAACAAACTAAATTTCAGTGCCCACACTGACAACATAGTAGAAAACATAAAAAATTGTGTACCCTTTACATAATTAACAAATGTCTAATGCCATCAGTGAGACTTACACTAGCTAGCTAGTGCCCTTCTTGTGCAAAAATTTTCTATGGATGGAGTGCTATATTCAGTCTAAATAAGACTGCCCTTCATAAACTTGAATCAGCATACAATAAAATAACACAATATGCACCCCAACCGTTATCATTGCTGTGTCCTATACTAGCAAAATGAAGCTTTTGCATGCAGAAGTCTTTATCTAACCTTATATTTTGCCACCCTGCATCATGTAACTACTGCCTTTTAACTCTCTTAACTCTAAACCCTTTCCATAACCACTACGCAAGACACTTAGACACACACCACATACATCATGACACATGCACAACACTGAATGTACATCTCCTTCCTTAGCACTTCTAAATCTGACCTGGAAACACACACACTCTCCCAACCCAGTACACACACACACACACACACACACACACACACACACACACACACACACACACACACACACACACACACACCACTAACTCTATCACCTTCCATAGTAGCCCTTACTCCAACCTTAACCTGGAAGCATTCACATACACCACACTGAATCTATCCCCTTCCATTGTTGCCAGTACCCTTACCTTAAGCTGCAAACGCTCATGTACACACCCCCACTCCTAATGCTGAAAGCTTTGGTATATAAAACTTTTTAGGCTTTAAACCCAAAACACACTTATTTTCTTCAATCCAGTATCCTCATTCTGACACCAACACCACTCAAACACAACTCCACTCACTCAACAGTATATTCAACAAAATTTACACCCAACATGCATACGTACAATCCACATTCATTCACATTCCCATTTGCACACACTGCTATTTGACATTTTTAAATCAACAAAGTTGCATGTCTACCATTTGTTTTTTTGACATATCATTAGGGGTCTGTATGCATATATGTTATGTAATAGTTTTTCCCTCATGATAGTATGCAGACCCTGGGTACATGACAGCTTTTGCCTTTAATATCTTCTACAAGTGTTATGATTGCATGGTATGAGAATGACAGCTGTGATTCTTTTACATTTGCTATTTATTTGTATCTTCTGGCCTTACCCCTAAAAATGTGTTTGTGTCCCCCTCCCCCATGAAGAATGTGATTATAGTCTCTAAGGAAAAACAACAGCTGCATTCTGAATTTTAGTGAAATAAATTGTATTGAAATTATGTATGCCTTAACATAAAGAAAGCAGCACTGATGCCTTACAGTATGAGTTTTCCTGGGTGCCTTCTGCATACAATCTGCATGTCTTCCTTGTGTTCATGTGGGTTAAAGATATTCTGCTTTCCTCCCACATCCCAAAGACATGTTTTAAGTAGATTGGTGACTCCAAGTTTTCTGTAGGTGTGTGTGTGTGTGTGTGTGTGTGTGTGTGTGTGTGTGTGTGTGTGTGTGTGTGTGTGTGTGTGTGTGTGTGTGTGTGTGTGTGTGTACGCGTACATGCGTGCGTGTGTGTGTTACAGAATAAGGGCCTGGCACTCCACTTTCCATTCCCTATTTGCCTTGTAAACTCTGCTTGACTCAACAACATAGGATGGAACATAAAGAATTAAATATCAATTTTATATAAAATGTTTATTTTTATTGGCCTGAAATCACAAGAACAATGTTTTTGATATATTTTATTTGTTCTGCTTTGAAGATAAAATTTAGCAATAGCTTTTTAATAAACTATTTTGCAAATGCTGAAGCTAGTCAATAAATGATTATCACTGTTGAAGTGACACCCTGACCCCATGTGCAAAAATAACAAAAGGGGTTGTGGATGGATGGATTCTGGCCTCAATTTGAGACTGTCTGCAAATGCCAATGTCTCTGTCTTGCTTCAAGTTAGTTTCATCAAATTTTAACTGGATAAAGCACCAGTATAGTTATTCATGTATACTACATTGCATTATCTAATACCTCTTAGAACAAGCAGACAAAATAATCTCAAAAGTGTACATGTCTTTCATAACAAGTAAAATATGCTCATTTTCTATAACAGTTAAAAATTACAGAAAATATTAGTTTTATAAGAAATAATTTTTATAGGTTCATAGGTTCATACTAGGCTATCTGCCCGAGGGCATTTACAAGCCTAGCCCATCGTTTTGTGGCTTACGCCACCCCTTTAGTATGGGGAACTATACCCATTATTTTGCTGTGCCTCTGTCGAGCAGTGACACTGAGGTAATCCCTGGGGTATATCTGCGATCTCCCATCCATTGGTCAAGATTTCTCTTGAACAAGGCCAGCGAGGTGCTCTGCCTCACATATACCGGGATTTTGTTCCTCCGCATAGGGAGTCTTTGGGTGATGAATCTATCCCTCCAGCACGTCCTATTAATAGCCGTGTCGAGGTTTAAGTCTCCCGCCCTTGTGGCTCTGATGGATCTAGATTTTTTGAGGTGAAGCATATTCATCAAATCTGGGTTTGACATGGCCTTGTATGTTAGGCAAAGGTCACCTCTGAGCAAGCGGTAAGTGACTGAATAGAGCTGGAGTTCTTTCAGTCGGGCAGCATAGGACAGATTTTTGAGACCCTTTATCTTTTGGTGAGGAACTTTGTGGCCTCTCCAGCTGCTGCAAGTGTCGGGTCAGATACATTCCGAATGGGGCATTGTACTCAATCATTGGTCTGATGAGTGATGAGTAAAGGGAGACTATGACCTCCCTTGATCTAGATGAGAATCCCTTCATGATAAGGTGGGCAATGTAGAAGGTCTTCCTAACTACTTTAGCTACATGGGTGTCGAATGACAGACTACTATCAACCTGGGTCCCCAGGTCCCTGATAACTTCTTCTGTGCTCAGTGGATTGCCACCTATTTGGTAGCTAGGGGTAACCTTGTTTTTCCCGAAGGGTATGACTATGCATTTTTTGGCATTTAACTTTAGGCCATCGCTCTGGCACCAGTTATCTGTTTCTGTGAGACCCTTCTGAAGGATATCTGTGTCAGATGTGTTTTCTACTATAGCGCCCAGTTTGCAGTCATCTGCAAACTTTGTCAGCCATAACCCTCCTGTGTTTGCTTGTACTTCAGAAAAGTAGATGCCAAACAAGAGTGGGCCCAGGACTGAGCCCTGTGGGACACCACTTGTGACAGGCTTTGAGTCTGACATGGCGCCAGCAACTCTGACCCTGTGGGTTCTGTCACTCAGCCAGTTTGCCACCCATCTTGTGATGTATGGGTTAACATTTAAGCTGATGAGTTTTTCAATGATACCCGAGTGGGGTATTGTATCGAAGGCCTTCGCCAGATCGAGGTAGGCTGTATGGACTGCCTTTCCCTCATCAATGGCTTTGGTGACTGTTTCAAAAAGTCAACCAAGTTTAAAAGGCATGATCTGCCTTTGACAAAGCCAAACTGGGTTGGATCCAAAGTCTGCAAATTCCTATGTCTTTATTTATGAGGTCCATTATGATCCTCTCCATGGCTTTGCAGATAAGGCTTGTCAAGCTAATGGGCCGGTAATTTCCAGGGTCGGTGGAGGCACCGCCTTTGTGAAGTGGGACCACAGTTGCAGTGCGCCACTCCTGGGTGCGTATCCAGAGGTAAGACTTTGATTAAACAGCTGTCCTAGCTGTGGGTTTAATTCCTCATTGAGTTCGTGGAGCACACAGCCGGGGACACCATCAGGTCCCATGGATGCTGTGTTTTTTGCTTTGGAGAGAGCAGTTCTCACTTGGGCGTTGGAGATGTTTGGGGCGCTGCAATCGTTTGGTATAGATATCTCTCCTTTTGGGGAGGGGAGAAGTTTGCACTGAACCTGTCAGCCAGTATGTTGGCAATGTCTGTAGGATCAGTAATCTTCACATCATTTTGAACTAGTTCTGAGCATATCTGGGAGTTTCCTCCCAGGTTTCTAACATAGCTAAAGAAGGCCTTATGATTGTCTTTTGAGTCTTTAGCTATTTTTCTCTCAAAATTTGCTTTGGATGATTTTATGAGAGCTCTTAGTTTTTTACTTATAGTGATCAAGGGTGTCTTACCTTTTAAGGATTTTGCTCTATCTTGTAGTAGCTTCCTCCTTTTGTTGTAGAGTTTGTTTATGGCTGGGGTCCACCAGTCTGGACGCTTGCCTTTGGTACAAAGAGTCTTTGTTTTGCTTGGGATTGCCTTATCCATGCAGTCCTGCAGGTGCTGGTAGAAGGCATTTGTAAGTGATTCAGCGGCTTGAGTACTGTTTTCCGCAGGCTCGGGGGCCTTAAAGGAGACCACACTAGTCTTTAGAAGTGTGAAGTCGGCTTTCGAGAAGTTCTTTACTGTGGTCTTTTTTATTTCAGGTGGGGTGGAATGAGGACCTCCAGCGAGATTAGTTTGTGATCTGATCTCACCAGTGAGGGGTATACTTCGGTGTTGAACATTGTGCTCCCATGTTCGTGATGATGAGATCAAGTATGTTATCTCCTCTTGTGGGGATGGTGACTAGTTGTTCCATGGCATTTGAGTTTATGAATTCCAGGAACTTTTGGGCTAGGGTGTTTGGGCTTGAGTAGTGTTCCCAGTCTATATTAGGGTAATTGAAGTCACCTAGTATGATGGTGTTTGGTGATACATTTATCCCTCTAGTGTTTTCAGGAAGGCCATGTGAGGTTCCTGAGTTTGTGAGGGTGGCCTGTAACATGCTACAATTTGCAGAGCAGTCTTGCCTATGGTTAATTGCACCTGGATGGCCTCCGATGCATCGTGCGTTGCCACCAGTCTTGAGGTGTGGGTGTCCTTGATGAATATGGATACCCCTCCTCCTTTCTTGGTATTGTCCGGATTTTGGGGCCGGAACGCATGATATGAGGTAAAACCTGATAGTGCTGGGGTGCTCTCAGGAGCCTTGAACCAGGTTTCTGTCACAGCACAGACATCGATGTTCTCCATACTGAGAAGGGCCTCGAGTGCATGCATTTTGAGATTTAGACTTCTGGCATTGAGCAGCATTACCCTTAGTTTTTTTCCTTTTTTGTGTTCTAGGGTGGTAGGTTTAGAATTTGAGCCTTGCCTAACAAAGGCACTATGGGGGTGGCAAGAGCCTTTGCCAATATCCGGAATCCCAGGGTGACAGGTGCAAGCCGTCCCTTGAAGCAGCGTGGCTTGTCCAGCATGTCATCCCAGGCAGACAGACACTGGATCCCCTTTGAATGACACCAGTGTTTAAGCCAATTGTTAAAGCTGATCATCTTATCTCTGTATTGTGGCATCATTCTTGGTGAAGGTAGGATACTGCTCAAGGTCAGGGTCATACCTGCCTGGGCTACATAATCAGAGAGCTCCTCAATGTCTCTTTTCATGTAGTCCAAGGAGGTACGTCTCAGGTCGTTTACACCAGTGTGGACAATGACTGAGTCGTATTTGTACCTGCTGTTGAGAGACCTGAGTGCTTGCGTTATGTGGCGGATTCTAGCGCCCGACAGGCAGCTTACTGTGACCTTCTCCTTACTCAGTCTGGTGAGCGGGACGCCAGTGTGTCTGACTATGGAGTCACCAATGACTAGTGTGTCTGGCATTGTGTTTGGCCTTAAGGGCTGTGACTGTTTGACACTCTGACTGTGAGGTCTATATGTTGCAGGTGTTGTGTTCTGAGGTGGTGGTTGTTTGGGTGTCTGCTTTGGTGGCCTCAGCTGTTTTGGTAGATTTTTGATCAGAGCCTCTGAGTATGTCTTTGTGTGTTTATGTGTATGATTTGAGGTTGTGATGGTACTATGTGAGACTGGGTCTATAGTGTGTGTGGTAACCTTCTCCTCCTGAGTGGTCTTGCCAGTCCTATGTTGAGAGAGCTCAGCCTCCAGTTTGGCCGTATAGTTGCATCTCTCGCATGTATTTGTGTTTTGTGGGAGGAGGAGAGGGTTGTCTGTGTACATGAGGCAATTGTAACATTGCCTCAATATTCCCAGGTTCACCAGCTGAGCAGGAGAGGACACTAGCAACTGATCCTCGACATGCTAGAAGGAATAGACAAAAACTTTAAAAAGATTCCGGGGGACGTGGGTGACCGAGAAATGGGGGTTTGCCTTTTTGGGGTACTATCTATGACAAGAGTGCCGTATCAAGGTAATAAGTACTGCAGGAGCAAGTGCTAGGTTTAACAGATAGAGAATAGTCTACTTGGAGTCAAGTAGAGATGATCTTTTTAGTTATAGGATACGCTGATTAGATCAGTAGTATAGTTCGAGGAAGGTAGTTTTAAGGGAAATTTTGAAGAGTGGACTTTAGGTAGCCCGAATAGTTTAAACCTGATTAACCGGCGCTGCCCTAGTGTGCAACAGTGGCAACTCCGCGCTAAATCGCGCTAATTCGCGCTAAAACGCGCTTTATAGCAGGGGGCTGGAAAAGACAGGAAATGACCCAAAATGGCCAATAGACTACAAGTTACTGCCTTAAACCACTCCTATAAGGACAAACAGGCAGCTCAGTACTCCCCACTCTCACTGGTGAGTAAAGAAACTTCCCCCTGACCAAACAAGGAAAATGGAGAAACACAGGAACCAAGACAAAGCCCAGGGATCAGCAAAATCTGGTCTCTGGAACACTAGTTAGGAAAGTATGGAAAACAAGGATATTTTTTTTTTTTTTTTTTACTTCGTTTTATTACAATATATTAATGATGTAATTGAGATATAAAACAAATTTGTTAACCTGAAAAAAAATGTCAAATGTAAATGTTTGTTGTCTGCAGCACTGATGTCTTACAGTATGAGTATTTATGCAGTTTGCTGTTTTTAAATGTAAACTGAATTATGCAAACTGATTTAATTGGCACTGGTAGTGTTCAATTCTGTGGATTTATTTTGGGCTTTTTTTTTTTTTGGAAAGATAAAAGAAGGGATAGTCACTGAAGAACAGGTGGAATGTACAAACATGGATGCAGCCTTACCTGAGCAAGATGAGGCAGAAAATAATAATTATATAAAGGTTTATTTAAAAAGCTATAAGGATAGATTTGGACATGATTGTGCATGATGAGACATGTTTACCATGTAGCAAGATGGATAAACAATTTGAAGTTTCTGAGAAAGACAGCTGAAATTTGCTGAGAGGTCAATTTGATACCATCTTGCCACTAAAATAGAGGTGCTCCAAGAACACAAGCCATCCACGCTGCCAATAACTTAAGGTTAGGAATGGGCTTGGGCTACTTGTAGGACCAGCTGAAGAGGAAAGTATGAAATGGCCAATGGCCAGCTCTTCTGTCGGGGGGTGTGATGAGGAAGGGTTTGGGAATCTGTGCATCTCCAGTCAAGACCAGAAGACTCGCAGTTTAGCATGGGGAGTGGAAGACATAATGACTTAATTGCATGTCACTGTGGACTACTGCTGTTTACACATGTCCAGGGATAGGGTCCTCATTCTCCATATCTTAATTATGCCACAAGACCTACACTGAAAGAAGTCTGAAGATTTCCTGAAGAGGGAATACACCTGACAATGCCCTGCAGGAAGCTATGGCAGTAACCAATAGGAGCATAATGTATGGAAACACAGCCTTATGGTCAATATCAGATTCGGGTTATCAGCCATAAAAAATATAACAAAGGTGTTGCAATATACAGACTAAAACAGTGGCACTTATGGTTAAATGGCCTATACAGAGACAGGGAAACAAGTGTTTATTTTGAAGATAAGGAATGAAGAAAGATTTTGAAAGTAAGTGGAGTACTGGAAGAGAAAAATATTCTGGCTGTTCAGAGTCTGTAATAAACTAAGATAGTCTGGACTTTCTTCAAAGAAAGCATTAAAATCAGGGAAAAAAAACAAGTTGCCATTGACTGTATCAGGGCAAAGTACTGGAAAACTTAGGGTGATTGTAATGCATGTTGTTTATTAGTATTAAAAAAAAACAAGTCTTATGGCTGATATACCAATCTGAGAAGAAATGTATAATGCTAGGTCATGATTTTACAGAAACAATGTAGAGATCTCATTTTGCAATCATTACTACAAAATTTCAAAATTTCTTAGAAGAAAGAAACTATTATCTTTTTTTTTGTTGTGGCGCTAAAGGTGTTTTTTTTTTCTTTTCTTATGGAAGTGCAGATTTTATGAATGTGTGCCAGCAATGGACAAGATAAAAAGACAATCTCACATAGCTGAATGTGGGATAGAAGTCTCTGATGTGAAAGATTCTTTGACATTACAAAGAGATAAAGCTCTGTGAAATTGGACAAAGACTTCTAAGCACGGGCTTATGAGTAATACAGAAGTCAAGTTGCCTCTTGCTCCCTTGGAAGTATGAGAGGGCACAAATGACTGTTCTTCCTAATAGTTCATTGAAGCAGAATTTCTGGCCAATCATGTGGCCATTTGGATGAGAGGGTAGCAGAGAGTCCAAGTAAGATGGATGATTAGGCTCAGACCTCTGGACAAATGGTTGAGAAAAAAGTAATTACTCAACCAGTTACATGTGGAAAATAAATAAATAAATAAATAAACTGAAAAAAATCACAGGATGCATTACAAGGACATAAAGGTGCAACAACTGGTAGAGTATAATTGCAGCTCCACAGGAAGAACAGTTTTGTAAACTGCTCCAAAAGTTAATTATAGACACTGATGATGTAGGCCTAATAAAAGAAACAATAGGCAATCAACAAAGAAAAGTGAATAAAATGAAATAAATTATCCATAATTTGAAGAGGAAAACAGCACTAGAAGAAACAATGTAAGGGTATTTGTAGTATCAGAGCATCCTGGATACAGAATTAGAGAGAATGCCCCTGGAATTACTGGAAACAATATTTCGCTTACCCAGATTATAAGAATCCATAATAGAAAGAATTCAGAGTTGCTAGAATGGGAGGTGCAAGAGAAGGACAGCTGAAACACGTATTAGCATGCCTGTTCAGTAACCAGCTATAAACTGTAAGAACATATTATTAGACAAGCTAGATAACTTAAACTGATACCCTTAAATAATATGTTTATAAAATGTTTATAAAACTAGTGAAGGATTATTCTGATTTACTGTATAAACAAAGAAAAGGGATAATTCACTTTTTGGGGCCATTGAAAACCCAGTAAATTCCTGCATGGATTAAGTACCCCACCATCTTAATTGCAGTATTAAGGAGAAACAGACACATGTTCCACACTGAGGGAGAAACACAAGTTTTTGTTACAGAGATTGTGCTCTGTGGAAGCTGGAACAGTATCCACAAAGAAATAAATTCAAATATCCTACAAGAAATGGACTGGCAGAGAAGAGGTAGAATTGCAAGGGTCACAGTGAACAGCTGACACAGATGCACCTGTGGGGAAAAAGAACTAAAGTGGAAATAAAGACACACAGAGTGTTATCAACAAGGTATGCAGGATAAACATGACTTTAGGCATAGGAGACTATAGAACTGGAGGGAAAAAAAACATGGAAAACATAGGAAATATGAGTGGACAGCATAACAAAAAGATACAGTAAGAAGAGGAACATGAAGCTGGCCAAAGAAAAAAATTAACACTGAAAGTGGTAACCTGTAACATAGGGGAACTCCTACACAATCAAAAGGGAAAAAAAATACACAGTGGAATGAGTAAGATGCAAGAGGACATGGTAGTCCTTCAGGAGATAAGAAAACAAGTTCTGTACAGGTACAGTTACCAGGTGCTCAGTCTTCTTATAAAATCCATCAATCAACAATACAAGACAGCACTCCTTCTTCCTGAAAATAATTTCTTGATGTTCACAATTCACATACCGGTTTTGGCGACATAAGCCTTCATCAAATTATTTTCAGGAAGAAGGAGTGCTGTCTCGTATTGTTGGTTGTTAGTCCTTCAGGAGACCACATTAAAGGTAAAAGAGTGGAGGGATGATTATGACCCCACAATATTCCAAGGTAGAAACAGGCAATAAAGTGCGAGGGAGAAGGTGCAACTGGGGAGTAGCCACATTCATCAGAAAGGTATTACATGTAGTGACTGCTGAAAGGGTGGAGAAAAATGAGGAGGGGAGATGGATAATTTCACAAGGAAGAATAAAAGGAAGGAGGTAGACAACAGGGGAAACTGATGCCCCAAACTAGGATATACAGAACTTTTGCAACAGGTTCTTTGAATAATGGAATTAGGTGAAAAGAGTTGAAGGGGAAATCATTTGAGTGGACTTTAATGTCACATTCTAGCCCAAAAAAGTAGACTGGACAAGATATTAAGGAAACAAGCATATCTAAAAAATGGTGGAGGGTGTAGAAATACAGGAGAGACACATTATCAGACCATACTGCAGCAGCAATGACATTAAGAATAGAGTGTTGAAAAAGGGGAGGGTTGAGATGGAGATAGGTGAACTACAGGTGGAAATATTAGGAAAGGAAGCAACAGTTACAAAATAACGATAAGAAGAGACTGTGGAGGAGAACACTGCAGATGAGATAGAATTGGGGAAACACTGGTGGGATGGCATCAAAGCAGCAGTTGGAGAAGAATTATGAGGAAGAACTAGAACTGGAAGGAGAACATGATATGGAAAGGGTATAGACAGAGAAGCACTTGGGACAGAGGAAGCATTAATAAAAATTGAACTAGAGGGAAAGATAACTACTACAGTGGATGTAGAGCAATGGTACAAGAAGGACTACTGTTGTATAAATGGGTATAAACAGAAGAAACATCTAGCAATAAAGCACAATGAAGGAAAAAGAGATGGAGCTGTACCAAGCATTAGGGAAAAAGAGGGAAAGCTCATAGAGGAAGAAGGCAGCAGGGTTAGAACAGCCTTTATGGAATACTGTCAGCAAATGTACCAGGAACAGGAAATGGTAAAGGGAGTACATTGGGAAGTTGCAAACAGAGGAGAGGAGTACCAGACAGAAGAAATACAGAGAAAGAAACTGAAGTCTTAAGTCATTACACAAAAGATCAGAGAGAGATAGTAATGGTCATGAAAGACAAAAAGGTAGGTGGACCAGAAGAATACTGTGTAGCATGAAGTAGACACTATGAACAGTTATAAGGGAGGATTAACAAAGGGTGAATAAAGTAGCAGGAATAATAGACACAAAAATAGCCAGGGTAGTAGTGATCCTAAAGGGGGGGGCAGGATGAAAGTAGACGATTGTATGGGAATTACACACCAGTCTCCTTAATAAACTCACACATCAAAGTGATAGGAAAAGTGTCAGCTTGGAGACTGGATGAGATTCTGCCAAGAATAATATAGGAGGTATAAAATGTTTCTCTTCAGGAGGAAGGGCAGAAATTAATTGGTGGGTCATAATGGAGTTTATAGAGAAGGGACAGAGGCAGAAATGGTCTTTTTTTATGTACAAATGGCAATAGATGCAGTTAGATGGGAATTTCTCGGGGAGATAAGAAGACAAATGGGGCGGTGAGATTTATAGGTTTGATGAAGGCAGTGTACAGTGATTAGAAACAGAGGTAATAGTAAATGGAGGAATTTCCAAGGCACCAAATGTAGCGAGATGGCCAGACAGGGGTGCCCTCTCTCGTCATGGCTTTTCACCATAGTCATAGAAGAACTTGTAAGAAAAGGGAGGAATAAGGTGGCAAAACCAGAAAAAAGAACAGGGATGCATTCTGGATTCCTAATATACATTGGTGACTAAATGCTTTTGTTACAGAAGGTTGAGATGGCTGTAGAATTAATAATGCCAATTTTTTCAAAGTTTGAAAGGGCCTCAGGACTTGGATGCAATCAGAAGATGACTGTGGTGGTCAAGATAGGAGAGAGAAGGAATGAGGCATATCCAGGAGTGGGAATACCCAAAATATCTGGGAGTTTATTTAGGATACATTGAGCGATGCAATACATAATTTGGATAAGTGGGGGAGAGAAAATAAAGGGGATACTAGAGAGGGGAGGACATCAATCAAATGCAGCTAGGTAGAATAATTGTAATTAGAATTATGAATATCCCAGCTGTAGTGCATGTACTAAAACCACAAACCAGGTAGTGGAGACTAAACTACTAAAATTACAGAAGGACTTGGAAAGGTGGATACAGAAAGTGAAAGGCTGAAGGGTCTCAAAAAAATCAAGCTAAAACAGCGTAGATAAGGGGGATTGGAGACATCCACACCTACTAACGCACGCCTTAGTATATAACCTACTTAGGTGGTTGAAGTACTAAAGAGATGGGGCAAAGTGATATGGGGAGAAGGGAAAGAAAGCAACAAACAAATTGCAGGAAGTGGAATGGGTCCTTTTTTATAGGGAAGAAACAAGTAGAAAATGGAAGGAAAATGTGATAAAAGAGTAGGAGTTAAGGAAGAGGCAGAAGGCTAGACTGTACTCAAGGCTCTACATGAGTTAATACAGGAATTAGGACTAACACAAAATGAATGGTAGAAATATACAGAACTAAGAGGAAAAATGTGTGGAGAAGAGGGAGAAAGGAGAAATCCTGGAAAAGAAAGAGAGAGAGGGGAAAGAGGGACCCATTGGAGAAATGGGAAAATGGGAAAGGTTAAAGCAGAATGATTTATGAAGAACTAAGAGGGAAAGCAGAGGAAGCCACAAAGAGATATGGAAAGGATGGGAAAAGAAAGAAAAGTTGCAGATCAGGGAAGCTGAATGGTGAAAAGTTCTCAAAATAACATCAAAGATGCAGAAAATACATCGGGTGGGAG
Organism: Protopterus annectens; assembly: GCF_019279795.1. Taxonomy (NCBI): domain Eukaryota; kingdom Metazoa; phylum Chordata; order Ceratodontiformes; family Protopteridae; genus Protopterus; species Protopterus annectens. The sequence continues at coordinate 604,978,874 of NC_056746.1, read as the reverse complement.
ATCAGCTGTTGAGTGCTGCACAGATGGTTGATATCGCACACCAAAATATTGCATAAGGAGGAAAGCAAGACATACTAAAGATGCTGGAGTTGCTTGACAGAAGAGGCAGGCATGAAACATATGTTCTGGGATTATGCCATGACACAAACAGTCTAGACAGAGGCTCTGGAAAACTTGAAGAGGATATATGGAAAAGTGGGAAAAAACGAAGTGTGGTGGTTTAATATGGGTGATATGACTACCTGCAACAAATGTGGAAAACAAGTGGAAAATACCAGAAAGTGGAGCTGGACAGGAGATTTCTAGACATTGTAAGAAGTATAATGCAGAGGAAAGTAAGAGGGTGGGAGAAAAACAAAGGAAAAATGGAAAGAGGTGAAGAGTTGCTACCAGTCAAAAAAGGGAAGGGGGTTGAAAGTAACTAGGATAGCAATGAGAAGAAGCAAACCAGTGGTGTAAAATAAAAAGTGCACCATACAGGAGGATTCCAGTGTGTAATTGTGGATGGATAAGAAAAATAAAGAATAAAAATATGTAAGTCCATTTGTGTGATGTAAGGTATTTGGACAATTGAGTGATTATTTACCGAGAGACTTGTGTACAGAAACCTGGGCAGTAAAGGCACTGCAGTTGAGAAAGCCAGATGTGATGGAGATGAAGTGCCTGAGACGGGTGGTAGGAGGCATATTATGGGACAGACAAAGAAATGGGGACATCAGAGCAGAAGTACAATCACTCCAGTTGCAGAAAAGGCAGAGAGAACAGATTAATGTTGTTTGGGCACGTGCAGAAAAGTAGAAAACAATCTGGTGAAGAAGTTTTGGGACATACAGGAACAAGGCAAGAGGAAACGAGAGTGTCCAGCAGAAAGGCTGGATGGATTGTGGGAGAGAATACTTGTGGTAGTCATGCATGACTTTTGAAGGTAGGAGAGTGGCATTGAGTCATGACATGGTGAGAGTTGACAAGACATCCCAACCCCTTGTAGGAAATGGGAAAAAGGGAGATACTGATGATGATGACAGTGATGATTGTGCAGAAATGAAGACACATATATTTGCAAGGTATATTACCTAATTACGACTGAAATTTTTGTCTTTTTATAATAAGAGATGGGATGATATGTGTGAGTGCGCGCGTGCGTGTGTGTGTGCTGCGCGTGCGCGCACGGAGAGCTGTAGGCAGTTTCGAAATCTCCTTAGTCTCTTGAGTTGTTCAAATTTTTGGACATTTTGAGAGGACCTTGATTAAGTATCTGATTTATCAATCCAGCAATAATGATAAAAAGCATAGTCAGATAAAGTGACAGAATTTAGAAAAGCAGCACTGAAAACTATGAACACTGAGACTGATCTTATTTTGATTTTTTTTCTGTATATATTGTTATTATATGGCCAGTTCTTATAATAAATGTATGCCTGTAAATACATCATGCTTCAGAGTTCATGCTTAAGTTTGTTAAAATTAGATAAAAGAACTATAAATATTTTCTCTCAGGGAAATATGCTATATGCATGTGCCAATTTTTTTTACCTCATGTTTCTCTGGTTATTTGAAGATAGCCGTTAACGTTTATGTATGAGTTGGATTTTGTGTTTCAGGTTTATATGTTATAAGGTACTTGGACATTTGAGTGATTATTTATTGACAGACCTATGTAGAAATGAAGACAACAACATTTGCAAGATATATTAATTATGATTGAGATTTTAATCTCCTTTTTGTAATAAGAGAAATAAGCGCTGTACTGATGAGTGTGTTTGGGGGGAGGGGGGCAGTGGGGAAATCTTTATTCTCCTTAACTGTTTTTGCTTATGGATACTGATAAAATAAGCTAGCAATCTAGCAATATTGATAAGTATGAACAGCTTAAGTGGCAGAACTTAGAAATGTTGCACTGAAACCTAAGATCACAGAGAATAATCATATTTTTAAATTTTTTTTGTTATATAATGTTATTATATGGTCTGTTCTTGTAATGAATGCATGACTGTAAATGCAGCATACTTTAGGGTTCATGCTTAAATGAGTTCTTTCCAAGTTATTGAACCAGAGACGCCAGAAGCTGTTGAAAACTGTGGGGGGGGGGGGTGACAGGGACACTTAGTGATCTAAAAAGGGCAATTTTTTAAAACTATTTACTACCACAACATAGGTTCACTTGGTGGACATTTTCAGCTTAGAAAATTCCATTTTAGTGCTTGAATTAACATTTTCTGATTGGTCTTACCTATCCCATGGCTGATAATTGTATATTAGCCCTAGTGGGAATAAATGTGCTCACACTGTAGGTAATTTGAGGGGACCCATTTAAAGGATGCAGCATTTAGGAACTGCTTCTATCCATTAGTGTCACGAGGGGTAATCCCAGAGTACATTTTCTATTACCCATCCTTAGATCCAAGTTGCATTTGAATATGGACAAGGATGAGCTTTGTTTTACTTGAATGGATAGTCTGTTCCGGATATATATCTATCTCTCCACAACATTCAGTTTAGATACCTGGACTGAGTATTTTTGATACCATTTGACAAGCTGATGTTCAGTAGGTCCATCTGTATTAGGTCAGAGGATGCCTTGTATGCCAGACATGACACCTGTAAGCAGTCTGTAGGATACTGAGTATAGTGATAAATCTTTGAGGTGGTCCATGCAAGACCTACTGCTTAGGACTTGTATCCTTTCAGTAAGGTATCTCTGTGGGTATTCCAATTGTTGCATGAGTCTGGACAGATACTTGCCAAAGTGGGCATTATACAATATGATTGACCTAATGACAGCTTTGTAAAGGGGGCAATAACATCTCTAGGTGTAGTCACAATTAATTTGTTTATAAGCTGTCCAATATGGAAAGAGTTTCTTATGACTCTGGGCCCATGTTGGTCAAACGTTAGGTCACTGTACACACAGGTTTCCAAATGCCAAACAATTGGGTCACTTCTCAGGAGGAATTGTCAATTTGGCAATTCCTTGGAGTAGATGACTTCCCAAAGGATACGATGATGTATTTCTTGGAGTTTAGTTTCAATTCATGATTCTGGCACCAGTTATTGTTTGGGACAAACCTTCCTGCATGATGGTTAAGTAATTTGGGGATTCAATAACTGCTCCTAGCTTGCAGTCATCTCAAATTAAGTCGGCCAAAGCCCTTTGGTATTTCCTTTTACTTTTGAGATGTATATGCCAAAACAGAAAAACTCTCAGCAGCGAACCCTGGGGGACACCATTGGTGACTGGTCTCTTCCCCTGTTTTGATCTCCTGCATCCTGTGAGCAAGCATACATGTATATGTTCTTTGATTAACCTTCCTGATTGTATTAAATTATATTCCTTGCATAATACAGCACCACTTGTTAGAATGTGTTTTAAATTTGTAGTTTGGAACAGTCTTCTAGTGAGCAGTGAAACAAAATCTATGAACCAATAATGACAAAACTACCCATTTCAGAAAATTTCAACCATAAAAGGCCACTCAAACTTCTGTCATTACAATCCACCAATATCAGTAAATATGCAAAATCTTTGCAGAAGTAAGTCATCTAAATAATTCCACATTAAAGGGATCTGTAACTAATGAAGAGGTTGCTGTTAGCAAACAACTTTATATTTCATTGTTTCATCTACAGATAAAGTGCCTGTTGCCCTTGAAGAATAAATTGCCTAGGGTACATTAAAAAAGAAGCTAGCAATTTTGCAATTGGGAATGGATGGCAAACTGATAATGGATTCATAGTTACTAAGTAACTCCTCCAAAGGAGGACATTCATAGGACTGCAGCATCCACTCCCATTAAAGTACAACACAGTACAGAATCAGTGATCCATCTGCATACTGTGGGAGTATAACCCACATCCTTCTGCATCAAAAGCAAGTATACTGCCTGTTGTGCTACTAACAATGCAAACAGCTTAACATAAGTAGCATTAAACTTCTCTTCCCCTGAAGCTCTTAGCTCCTTGTAAAATCCATTTGACGATCAACTAAATCTCTCAACTTCGCAGCACAAGAAATATGGAAAAATCCAAAATTTATTTGGGGGGGGCCCAAAACCAGGGACACATTTTAAATATTGCTTGTATAATCTTAGAAAGTTGCTAAAATAAAGTGTTTTGTGTTACCATGTGTTTCCTGAAAGATAGGAAGACTTAAACTTAAAGAGCTATCATTATTTAGTGAATCATTTCTCACTGATTTGCCAGAAAAACACAAATTTTAAGAGGAACAGACCAAACGTATGAGCCAAATGTTCTGTGAAAATCTGGACAGTGGAGAGCTATGGATTCAACTCCCTGAATCACAAGTCATGGTATGGGTAGATAATTCAGGCTCTTGTTTGAGCCTGAGTAACACTAACCACGAGGTATACCTAACTGGGGCATTTTACACACACACGCGGGAGCAGCATAACTCCTGCAAATAAAAGAACAAAAATCTCCTTGCCAGCAAGACTCTGGTAGCACCAATGGAACAGCGGCAGCATAACTCCTGTAACACAGAGCAATAAGAGAACAAGAACAGCTGGTTTAGTTAGTTTAACTTCCCTGCGAGAATCCACGTTAGAGTGAAAACTCCACTTCATTAATTTTTCCCAACAGGTCTTGCAGCTGTAAAAGTTCCCGCTCCCCCTGGCTCCACAGTTCCGACACCCATGTGTTGAACACTCTAGAGCTACATGCCAAAGCAAGTACTGTACGTCAGGTGGGCAATGTGGAAGCAACCCACAGAGTAAATTGTTAGAGGCCGCAATCAGGAGATGCTGGTTGGTCTTCAGTGCAATGCACTACCAGCATCATTTGCATTTGTGTTCAGAACTAAAGCTACTCCATGTGTGGTATAAACTGTAGCAGATGCTTGCTGTAGTTTAAAGGGGAAGAAGAGTATTTTTTCTGCACAACTCCTCAATTCTGGGAGAGCAAAGGACTTTTTTTTGCTTGTCAACTTAGAGTTGCAGGGCAGCAGATTTCGGGAGATGGCTATCTATACCTCTGGCCAAAGCTATTTTTTATCGATAGTGGACTTTTCATCTTTCTCCACTGTTGTGCAACCTCAGAGTTGGTATATATAAGTTTGGGGGAGGTGAAGGGTGTCCCCCATAGGGATGTGCTTGGAGACATGTCTTCCCTCTTTAAAAAAGATATGTGTCCAAGGTTTAATAAAAGTACTTTGGGCAAACTCTTTTTTTAGTTTCTTTACATTCACTGAAACTTCTGTCAATCACTCAATATGTATCTTGTTTAAGTTAAGTATGTTAAATTAGATAAAATATCTATACATATCTGACCTTGGGAAGCTGTGGTGTATACATGTGCTAGATTTTTTTTACCTCAGGTTTCTCTGGTTATTTGAAGATAGTCATCAAGTTTATGTATGAGTTGGATTTTACATTTAAGGTTTATAAGTTTATTTGAAATGCCTTTAGGATTAATGATCAAATGTAATGAATCAATGTATATTAAATTTAACATGCAATGTCTGTAGTATTATTTATAAATATGTGTTTTTGTGTGTGTGTGTGTGTGTGTGTGTGTGTGTGTGTGTGTGTGTGTGTGTGTGTGTGTGTGTGTGCGTGTGTTTGTGTGTGTGTGTGTGTGTGTGTGTTTATGTATGTATATTATAATGTTAGATTGGTGGTACTGCTGTAGCGTTGTTACCTCACAGCAAGACGTTCTCCTGTTCGATTCTCGGCTGGAGTGCCTTCTGTGTGGCGTCTGCATATCCTCCCTGCGGTCAAGTGCCCTCCGAAAGACATGCATGAATGGGCGTGCCTTTGCTGAAGGTTGGACGTCTGGCTGCCAACTCGGCACCATAAAAATCGACTGCCAATCATTAGCGGACCGGAGTTCCACTGTGGCAACCCCTAGCCGGGAAAAGCCGAAAAGACAAACAAACATTATAATGTTAGATTTGATGTATGGTGATATATAAAATTAGGCTGCGTATGGGGGGACCTTTGTCTTTTTTCTCTCCACCACACTGATTTATGACACTGAGTATTTGACAGGACATAGATAAAGTTATAGCATGTGGTGAGGTAGCACTGTAGACTATTCCAACCGACATAAATACGTACTTAGTTTGCTGTTGTATGGTAAATATTAGATGTGATGTATGGTGACATATAAAATTAGATTGTGTGCACAGGGGACTTTTTTCTTTTTTCTCTCCCCCAGAACTGATTGTATGACATTGACTATTTGACAGGACATAGATAAAGTCATAGCGGGTGGGGATGTAGTACTATAGATTATGCTAACTGAAATACATAGCTTCTTAGTTTGCTGTTGTATGGTAAATATTTGTGACAAATACATGAGTATTAATACTGGAAGGGACATTCATTATGTAGTAAGTTCAAATATTAACAATTTTAATTATGCATAAGTCAATGTATGTGCTAAATTTTGTATTTCAACTTATTTCGTCTTCATTTAGGTTCATAGGTTCACATGTCAATACTAGGTTGTTAATCCATAGGACCATTAGTAGCCTAGCCACAATAGTCAAATCACAGGTACCCATTGACATGACTAATTTATTCCTAGTTTTGACCCCTTTCAATGAGGCATTGAGGGACTAGACCTGTGTGTTTATTTATTTTATTGTATGTATTTTTTTACCGAGGTAGTGCAGCAATCTCAATGGACCTTTTGGTGGCACAGCCTAGGTGAATAGGATCACAAGAAATGAACAAACGTATTTACAGATACAAGGATATGTTATCAAACATATACAGATTAACAGATACAAAAATATGCTACAACATTTAGTTCAAGAAGCAGTTTACAAAGGAAAACATGGATGGAAAAAAGGAATTATGCATAGCAGAACTTTTTTGATAAGATATAGCCGTAATGACTGAGATGGCGTATGCTACAGGGGACAGCTGCATATCATTATGTGTAAAGGTATGAAGACATTAGAAGAGGCAAGTAAGAATAGTTATAGGAAAGCATACCATGGGGAGAAGACAGAGAAATGGAGAGAGAGGCATGCAGAGGGAAGAGAAGTATAAAGGGGAGAGGTGTGAGAGATGGTGTATTTAGAATTGCTGAGCCATTCATCCCTGTTACGATTAAAGAAGGTCAGGGAGCTACTTTGCTTTACATCCAAAGGAAGTACATTCCATAAAAGGGATTCTCTGGGATATATATTTATTTCACCAGGAGGTCCTGTTTATGTTTCAATGGAAGTTAACTCTTAAGCAGGTGTTGAGAGTGGTTTTAAATTTGCATATGTGTAGAAGGTCACAACAGACAGAGGTCACATCTCAAGAGTCTGTGAGAAACAGAAAAGAGAGAAAGAGAGGGAGAGAGAGCACTTTAATGGGGGGTTTGTAGCTCCAGGACATCGTGCTTTTGGGATTCCAAGCTGGCTGCACACTGAGTAACAGCTGAATTCTAGCTCTGCCAGTGTGAAAACAGAAACTCAGCAGAGTAGGCCAGTAGACTTGTGTTTATGGGTAATTTCAGAAACTGGCTAGTAAGTGCACTGCCTGGATGCCAGGAAAAAAGAAGTACAAAGGACCTGTAAAAATCAGCTACAAAAAATGAGGAAGAAACATTGACTGGGGAAAGTTCTGCAGCTGTTCAGCAAAAAGCAATGCAAACTCCAGACATGAATTCCAATAACCCACAGAAAGATACAAGACAACCGCACACAGACCTGGTTAAAATAAATGAAACACGGATAGAATATATCAACAAGAACAACAAAAGGCTTGAAAAAATGGAAAAAGCTAAAACATATATTCACATGAGGTGACAAAGCTACAAAAATCAAAGGTCGAAATGAAGAAAAGGCTGGCTGAATATGAGACTACTCAGGAAGAGATGTTTAAAAAAATAATAGAGTTAGAGGACAGAGCACATAGGGAAAACCTATGATTTTCAGCTGTACCTGAGAAGCTGGAAGGAACAGACTGTATTAATTTTATGAAAGTAGAAATAAGCAACTGGACTGGTATTCTACAGCAGGAGTTATAATTGAAAGGGCACGTTGCGTGTATGTTCCAAACCTAGCTATGACAAAGCAACCTAGACCTTTAATAGTAAATATGCAGTCTTACCAGCAGAAGGGGTTGATTTTGACAAAACCGTGACAAAAGGACAAAATACTAAATGTGGGAGACAGCAGAGTGTTTGTGGAGAATGATTATTCGTTGTACACCAGGCAGAAGAGAAGCAATTTTATTCCACTGTTCAGGGAATGTTGATATGCAGGTGTGAGGTTCAAACTGCTGTACCCAGCTGTCTTCAAAGTATTCTTCCCTGGAGGGACAAAATCATTTTTTGATGAAGTACATGCTAATGAAGAAATACAAAAGTTTGTCCAACAAAAGGTGAGCTGTGAAACAGAAATTAATTCTGTTTCTTGTTCTTTTGGTAATAAAGACCACAGAGACTGTACCTTTGAAGCGTTTTCCAGTGTTTCAACAAAAAATGTCGGTGTGAAGGAAGGGAGCACGAAAGCTGACTAGAAGAACTGAGTGTACATTGGAAATGAAGCAGCGATAGCGTTTGGGAAATGGAGATGAACAGTAATAAAAAGAGTAAGTTAATGTGGGATTACAATGCAATCATGTGTAAAATGTGACAGAACAAGAAAATATGGAAATATTGGACTTTTTCAGAACTTGTTGGACTTGTGGGGGACTCTAAAGCATATGCCCTACTTCACGTCATTAATGTTCAAAAAATGCTTTGGGAGGGGAAGAAGAGGGAGAAAGTTAACTGTAAGTAAAACATTTTTTTCTTATTAGCACTATTTTTGTGGTATATGGTTTCCTTTACATGCTATAAAGAAATGTTTTCTCAGGGACTGAGCTGTTTTATTTTTTCTCCCTTTTTTCTTTCTTTTTTTTCAGTTTTAAGAAATGTAGGCAATGCAATAAAAAGCCTGGTTAAAAGAGCATGACAAAAGTCAAATTAATGTGTTTTCTCATTCTAGCATGGGGAAATGACTGGATCAAGGGCCTTAGACTGTTTTAGTGGCAAGTTATAAGAGTAAGCAAATAAATGAGAAAAGAATATTGCATATTATGAGGCTTTTTCCTAGCAAAAACATGCATGTTCAGTGGCAATTCTGCAGCTGGTCTTCTTGTTTCCATGGAAACAATCCAATAAAGAGAAACTGGCTGCCTGGTTTTCCTGTCTGCATGGAGACAATCTGATAAAGAGAAACTGGCTACAGGCTAGTGGAGAGTGATTTGCTGAAGGAGAAAAAATGAGAAGAGAAACTGGCAAGGACATAATGTTCTCTGAAAGCATTCAGGGGTTTTCCCAGCTGGGAGAGCTATAAAGAAAATACAAAACCAATTAGCACTTAGTAGAATGACAGGCTGCACCATGTGTCATAGCATGTTTAACCTTTCTTTCTGGTTAACTCAAGTCAGTGAGTCTGGCTGTCAGTTTGGGACTTTTGTTCCTAGTGTAAAATTTCAGTATTTGAAGATGTACATAATTTTGTGTGTTAGTATTAAGTTAATAGGCTTGGGGGGGGGGGTATTGGGGGGTGTTTGTTTTTTTTGTTTGAAGGCTTTCAATAAAACAAAAAAAATGTAAGATGTGACATAAGCTCAAATGGATATAGCAAGAAACAACTGCATAAAAGTTCAACCTGTCAAACACTGTATGCATTAACACAAAAGCTGGAACTAGACCTTTAACAAAAAAGGTGTTATACGTAAAAGGTGGGAATAATAACATGTCCTTCTATTCACATGTTGCAATATTCATAACAGTAGGGAGGTTGCTGGCTGCAGCGCCATCTGGCCAGTATACCAAAGTCTTGCTTCAGGGGGGTGGCACGTGTGATGTCCTACCCCAGGGCCATAAAGCGTATAAAAGTGACGTCTGCACGTACCCTCTTCAGAATATTTCTACCGCAGTGAACATCAGGCTCCAGTTCACCAAATTTGTGAAGCAGATTCTGATTTCAGACGACTGTATAAAGGACAAGATAAGTGTGTATTCTTTTTAGGTGAGGCTCACAACCATACGTCCTGCCTCATTTGCAAATCATTCATTCCAAAAACACTTTGCAGCTGTCTGGCCGTGCTTAAACTTTACTCGGAAAATCAGAGGCTTTGACGTCTCGCACTCGATATGGAGGGAGGAGCAGGCCCATTCGAAGAGCCGCTGCGGAAGAAGGCCAAGAAAACCAGGCCTGATTCCCATGCTGCACCTCAGGCGTCAGGGGAAATTCTTGAGACTGATGAAAGCCCGGGATCTCGTCGGACATCCATTTCCTTGCTAGGCCCAGGAGCAACTCTGGAAGCTGGACTACCGGAAACCTTGAATACGTTCGCTGTGACATGCCAGCCATCAGATCCTGATGGCGGAGGGGAACCACGACTCATTCAGTTGGAGGGCCCTGCTCTTGCTCCTCCATCCACCCAGACGTCAGCCACAAAAATTTCAAAGAAATGAGGGCACTCCATCTAGCCCTATAAACTTTCAAAACAGCCCTACTTCTAGGGACTCTCAAAGTGATCATGGACAACATGATTGTCATATGGTACATAAACAAACGGGGGGGGGGGGTCCTACCCCCTTTGCAGCTTAGCCATCCAACTCTGGACCTTAGCAACAAGCCTCAACGTCCATCTACTAGCAGTTTACATTCCTTCCACAGAGAATCTCATGACAGACTATCTAAGCAGAACTTCAGCTCCCTCTCACGAATGGATGCTTCACAGAGAGGTATTCCTCGATCTTATACATAGGTGGGGTATTCCACAACTAGATGTGTTTGTCTCCTCCCAGAATAAACGGATGCCCAAATGTTGCACAAGGGCCCCACATCCACAAGCCTGGAAAGTGGACGCTTTCTCCTTTCCTTGGGGGGGAATGTATCTCTATGCCTTTCCACACTTCACTCTGATTTAGAAAGTTGTCCTCAAGATCCAGAAGGACAACCCAAAAATCCTGTTGGTGACCCCCTACTGGCCAAGACAGCATTGGTTTCCCCTTCTCTACCTACTATCCAAGGGCAATCACCACAGCTTACCCCACCGGATAGACTTGCTCACACAAAACGGGATCCCAGTTACACACCCAAGTGAACAACTTAAAGCTGATCTTATGGGTGACAGGGTTCTAATCCCCTTCAGACACCTATATTCAGAGGACGTACTCAATGTCCTGCAGGAGTGCAGGAAATCTAGCACCAGGAGAAATTACATTGCTAAATGAAAAAGATTCTCCAGGTGGTATCAGAGGAAAAAGTAGGACCCTATGACAATCCCTGTTCCCTTGGTCCTTTCTTATTTGTGTGAGCTCCTTCACTCAGGACTAGCCTACTCATCAGTCAAAGTCCATTTATAGGTTCATAGGTTCATAGATTAGTACTAGGCTAACTGCCCTTGCGAGCCATTTTTAAGCCTAGCCAATTATCCCTTGTGAGACTCAAACCCTGCACCTTGTGTTTGTAAGGCAAACACCTTAACCATTACGCCACCCTCCCCCTAATGATGTATATGCATAGGTTCATAGATTAGTACTAAGCTAACTGCCCTTGCGAGCCATTTTTAAGCCTAGCCAATTGGCCCTTGTGAGGCTCAAACCCAGCATCTTGTGTTTGTAAGGCAAATACCTTAACCATTAGGCCACCCTCCCAACCTTGTCTGCCTGTCTGCCTATGTTACCACCGCTGGTGGCCAGATTGGATGTCAAGCTGTTCCTGAAAGGAGTCCTTCATATCAGGCCCCCCCAGGAAGCCTATCCCTCCACCTTGGGACCTGAATTTTTTACTAGAAAAAGTAATACTCCCTCCTTTTGAACCAGCACATTCAGACACCCTAAAACGTATTCTCTTCCATGTCGCAGTATTCAGTTCCTCCCTTCCTGCCCCCTTTTGCTCACCTGCCTATTATACCCTACTTACCTGTGGGCACATCATCATCTTGCCTTCCTGCTGACTTCTCCACTAATCACAGCCTAACAAGTACCCTTATTCTAGTCCACATGTAAGTATCTAGGTTCTAACTACCTTGACCCTCCTTAAATCTCCAAGAGTACTATTGTATGCGGCAGTCCATTCTGAAGAGGGTACATGCAGATGTCACTTTTAAACCCTATGTCGCTTTATGGCCCTGGTGCAGGACGTCACATGTACGCCCCTGAAGCAAGAATTTGATATACTGGCTGGATGTTGGCGCTGCAGGCAGCAACCTCCCTACTGTTATGAATACTGCAACATGGAAGAGAAGGACGTCTAAGGTTATGGTAAGTTCTTACACAACTATTCTTTTTTAATGCAGTGATGCTTTTTGTAATGTCTGTAAATGTCAATGGTCTCACAGATAAATGCAAAAAAGAAAGAGTAGTGAACTATATTAAAAATGTACAGTGTAAATAGCTATGGTACAGGAGACACACAGAACTGAACATGTGAATTTGATAAAGAAAGGTTTTCAGGATGGTTGTTCAGCAGAATACCTGGAAAAGAGAAACACTTATATTAATTCCAAGAGAACCTCCAATAGTGATAGAAGAGGATAAAATGATAATAATGGCAGATTTATAGTGCTAAGGAGTTACTGGCAAGGGAGGATTACACTGGCATGTATTTATATTCCACCTAAAACTGCTATAATGGAACTTAAGAAAATTCTAGGAGAAATAATCAGTTTTCAGCAAGGAATATTACTTGTAGATGGAGATTGGAATGTGATTTGCAACAGTGAAGATGTGTCTGGAGGGCTCAGCAGGGAAAGTATAAAAGAGGGTAAATTTTTGAAGAAATTTATGAAAATATTTGGCATGAAAGAAGTGAATTCAGTAATAGGAGTTTGGAATGAATTTGCATATTATTCCCTAAGATATAAAAACTGGGCTAGGCTAGACGGAATTTACATTTCACAGGGACACATGCATTTAATTGAAGGTCATGATACGCACCCAATAACTATTTCAGATCATGTGCCAGTAATAACTAAAATAAAGACACAAGGTAATGAAATAAAAATGAGACACTGGTACTTTCCCGCATATCTGTTGAAAAGAGGAATTTAAGGAATGGATAGTGGAGATTATTCAAGAGCTGTTAGAGAGGATAGAATTTTTTTTCTGAAATATAGCTAGTGAGGAGGATAAAATTAAGGTGGAGTTCAAAACTAGGATAGAAATGAAAGAAAGGGAGCTATGGTTAAGAAGTAACAAGAATTATACAGAGGGACTGACAAATGTTAAAGTATTGCAGAATAGGGGGAATCTCACAGAAGAAGATCAGCTGAAAAAGGCTAAGCAGAAAATAAGGTATTACCTCGATAATATGCACGAGTTTAGAAAGATTGTTGTTAGGCAGCTGTTTTTTGATCATAACAGTCGAACACAAAACATTTAGCACAAAGACTCAGGGAACAGGAAATATAAAAGGCTGTTGCCAGACTTAGGGAGCCTATAACAAGGAAGGTAACAAGAGCTCCAGTAGAAATTTTACAAATATTTCAGAAATTCTGTGAAAGTCTATATAAAACAGAGAAATATGGAAATCAAGAAAATATACAAATAAAAATGTTTATGGAAGTATTAAATATGCCATGGTTAGAGGTAGATGAGGCTCAGTTACTAATGATTAGGATAGGATTGTGATGCATAACCAATCTACAGGAAAGTCCCCAGGAATAGATGGTATTCCTGTGGAAGTTTGGAAGGTAAGAGGGAGAAGACTGATAAAAATCTGGAAGGTTTTCTTTAACAGTATTTTAAGTGGAGGAGAAGCAGTACCAACATCCTGGAAGAAAGCGGTGGTAGCTGTAATACCTAAAGAGGGTAAAGGTCCGTTAGACCAGTGATGGCGAACCTTTGCCATGTGTGTCAAAGGTGACATGCCACAATGTTTTGGATGACACGACAGCATTCACCAACACCCGAGTTACCAAAGAAACTGCTTTTACATTCATTGCTCATGTGAAGTACATTGAATTATTTTGTGCCCGGAGTCAGTTCAGCAACACTGCTGTAGAGTTTAGGAAGTTATTAACCTCAAAGACTATTTGGGCATACTATCTCGATAGAATCTGCAAAGGGCAGTGCTGACGTTGTTTTCTCTTTGTGGTTACACTTCTGCAAAGGGCAAGTAGTCTGTATTTCTAAGGAAGCATGTGGTGGTTTACATTCCTCTCAACTGTCCCTCATTATCCCTCCTAAAACTGGTGACTTTTTATACTTAATAATAACAATAATTAGCTTTATAGACTTATTTAACTTCAGAAAATATATATTAATTCACATTCATGTATTTCTGTCACTGTCTAAAATTAACAGTACTAGTAGTTTAAAACTGTCCATGTCTCTTATTTCTTGATTTGTCCCATTTTCTGTTGAGATTATTCCCTGATGTATTGAGAGCTATGCTGCTTTATTTATTTATTTGTTTTTATTTTTATTTTTCTTTGGGGGGGTGATATGTTAGTAGAGTCAAGTTAGGCATTTTCTGAAATTTTGACACGCCAAACCCAAAAGGTTTGCCATCACTGCATTAGACCCAGCTTCATAAAGACCCATTTCAATAGTAAATCGTGATTGTAAAGTGTTCATTGTCTATAATGGCTTAAAGAATGACAAAAGTAATGCCAAAATTGATAGATATGGATCAATGTGGTGTTGTGGAGGGGAGGCAAACATTTGGCAACTTAAAAGAACACTGATGATCCAGAGGGAAGCAGAATGTAAGAAGATCCCATTGCTGTTGGTGGGTCTTGATGCAGAGAAAGCATTTTACAGAGTAAGCTGGGAAGGAGGCAAAAATTAAAGTAGGTGGGCTCCACTCTGATAATTTTTGCCTGACCAGAGGAACCAGGTTGGGGTGTCCTCTTTCCCCTTTATTTGTATTATATTTACAACCACTGGCAAAGAAAATAAGGGACTAAGAAATTCAAGGATATAATCAGTATGGTAGTCAAGACAAGTTGGCTGTATTTGCAGATTATATTATTTTATACCTGACAAAACCAGAAAGAGACATTACAGTGTTGTCAAACATTTTGAGACAGTTTTATATATTTTCCGGATACAACATTAATTAAGCTAAAACAAAGGCAATAGCGGTAAATTATGTACTCACACATGAATTGGTTCAGCAATATCAGTATTTATGGGGAAATGATAAAATTAAATATTTAGGAGTAGGGATTAAAAATAATTCTGGTGAGGCAGCTAAGGATATGTGGGAAGAGTCTAAACAAAAGATAATACAAAAACTGAGAAAATGGAAGCTTTGTTATATGGATATGGATAGTAAGATATAAGCAGTCAAAATGTTTTTATTCCCTTTAGTCTTTTTAGTTTAGCACAAAGACTCAGGGAACAGGAAATATAAAAGGCTGTTGCCAGACTTAGGGAGCCTATAACAAGGAAGGTAACAAGAGCTCCAGTAGAAATTTTACAAATATTTCAGAAATTCTGTGAAAGTCTATATAAAACAGAGAAATATGGAAATCAAGAAAATATACAAATAAAAATGTTTATGGAAGTATTAAATATGCCATGGTTAGAGGTAGATGAGGCTCAGTTACTAATGATTAGGATAGGATTGTGATGCATAACCAATCTACAGGAAAGTCCCCAGGAATAGATGGTATTCCTGTGGAAGTTTGGAAGGTAAGAGGGAGAAGACTGATAAAAATCTGGAAGGTTTTCTTTAACAGTATTTTAAGTGGAGGAGAAGCAGTACCAACATCCTGGAAGAAAGCGGTGGTAGCTGTAATACCTAAAGAGGGTAAAGGTCCGTTAGACCAGTGATGGCGAACCTTTGCCATGTGTGTCAAAGGTGACATGCCACAATGTTTTGGATGACACGACAGCATTCACCAACACCCGAGTTACCAAAGAAACTGCTTTTACATTCATTGCTCATGTGAAGTACATTGAATTATTTTGTGCCCGGAGTCAGTTCAGCAACACTGCTGTAGAGTTTAGGAAGTTATTAACCTCAAAGACTATTTGGGCATACTATCTCGATAGAATCTGCAAAGGGCAGTGCTGACGTTGTTTTCTCTTTGTGGTTACACTTCTGCAAAGGGCAAGTAGTCTGTATTTCTAAGGAAGCATGTGGTGGTTTACATTCCTCTCAACTGTCCCTCATTATCCCTCCTAAAACTGGTGACTTTTTATACTTAATAATAACAATAATTAGCTTTATAGACTTATTTAACTTCAGAAAATATATATTAATTCACATTCATGTATTTCTGTCACTGTCTAAAATTAACAGTACTAGTAGTTTAAAACTGTCCATGTCTCTTATTTCTTGATTTGTCCCATTTTCTGTTGAGATTATTCCCTGATGTACTGAGAGCTGCGCTGCTTTATTTATTTATTTGTTTTTATTTTTCTTTTTCTTTGGGGGGGTGATATGTTAGTAGAGTCAAGTTAGGCATTTTCTGAAATTTTGACACGCCAAACCCAAAAGGTTTGCCATCACTGCATTAGACCCAGCTTCATAAAGACCCATTTCAATAGTAAATCGTGATTATAAAGTGTTCATTGTCTATAATGGCTTAAAGAATGACAAAAGTAATGCCAAAATTGATAGATATGGATCAATGTGGTGTTGTGGAGGGGAGGCAAACATTTGGCAACTTAAAAGAACACTGATGATCCAGAGGGAAGCAGAATGTAAGAAGATCCCATTGCTGTTGGTGGGTCTTGATGCAGAGAAAGCATTTTACAGAGTAAGCTGGGAAGGAGGCAAAAATTAAAGTAGGTGGGCTCCACTCTGATAATTTTGCCTGACCAGAGGAACCAGGTTGGGGTGTCCTCTTTCCCCTTTATTTGTATTATATTTACAACCACTGGCAAAGAAAATAAGGGACTAAGAAATTCAAGGATATAATCAGTATGGTAGTCAAGACAAGTTGGCTGTATTTGCAGATTATATTATTTTATACCTGACAAAACCAGAAAGAGACATTACAGTGTTGTCAAACATTTTGAGACAGTTTTATATATTTTCCGGATACAAAATTAATTAAGCTAAAACAAAGGCAATAGCGGTAAATTATGTACTCACACATGAATTGGTTCAGCAATATCAGTATTTATGGGGAAATGATAAAATTAAATATTTAGGAGTAGGGATTAAAAATAATTCTGGTGAGGCAGCTAAGGATATGTGGGAAGAGTCTAAACAAAAGATAATACAAAAACTGAGAAAATGGAAGCTTTGTTATATGGATATGGATAGTAAGATATAAGCAGTCAAAATGTTTTTATTCCCTTTAGTCTTATACACAGGTCAGGCATATTTTTATCAACCAGAGGAGAAGTTGTAAATAGCAATTAATAAAGAGCTGAGGGACTTTATCTGTGAGGGGAAGATGGCAATAGTCAAATGGGATAAGCTGATTCTTCCAGTAGAACAGGGTGGATTGGGATTACCCAGTTTGAAATTTTAAAGCTACACAGTTAAAGCTCCCATACATAGCACAAGCAGAAAACTATAATTCAAAGAGGAAAGGGATGATGTTGAAATGGGGGGTGGGGTGGGGGGTGGGATTCAAGAAACAAGGAGAGACTGGGATTTTGAATGCAGGCCTTTAAGGAGAATAACAATAATTGTACAAAATATTATATCCATAAAATAGTAGAACGTGAGATCCTGCCGATAAGGATGTCTGCAATTAGGGATATAGACAACAGGCAAGAGGGTGTGGAATTTATAGGAGAAAACTGGCAAAGGAAGCAAGGTACTGGGAGCAAATAACTCGAGAGGGAAAGGTAATAGAATGGGAAGAGGCCAATAACTTATTTGGACTGCAGGTTAGAGAGCCTTCCTTATCAAGGACTGATTTCAGAGTATAGGCAAAGAGAAAGAAATAAGGGGGGGGGGTCCTAAATGAAAGACCAGCAATGGTAGAGTTTTTAGTAGAATCTGCCATCAAAACAGGAATAATTAGTAGAGCATGTAAAATATTGCGTGATAAGTATAAGAATCAATCAGAGGAGGTTAGAAAGGATTGGGAAGAGAGATTGGATAACGAATTCACAAAGAAACAGGTGAAGAATATATGTAACTCACCCAAATATGCAAGAAAATCTAGAAGACTTAGGATTTTTGCTTGGAAATGTTTACATACATATTTTTATACTCCACAGAGAATGCAGAGAATTTTTCCTCAGGCTGACAGCAAATGTTGGAGGTCTGATGAGGAAGAAAGAGGTATTTGGGAACATATTTTCTGGGACTGCGGTTGGATGGTGGACTTTAAAGATTCCCTGTGGGATGCACTGTCGCAGACGCTGAGTGGGTGGTTTTGTGTGATGAGAGAGATGATTTTTCTGAGCTCTGATTCAGAATTGGAATTGCCTAGATATGGTAAGGTCTTGCTCTGTCTAATTATGGTGGCTGCCAAAAAAGCAATTACTAGAAAATAGATATCAAATCTGTCAAAGTTCATCCTGCAGCAATTTCTCATTTCCATCATGGGCTTCACAGTTATTTTTTACTTCCTTAAAGTGTAAGGTACATTCCCAATAAGACCTCTGTTCAAGGAACTGTTTTCTACTTTGGTCTTACATTTTGAGCTGGAAAAACTAGCTTATTTCTTTCTGAGCCAGCCATTTAAGCAGCCCTGAAATATTTGTATTGGAAAACTCTTTTTTCTGGTATCCTTATAAACAACTCCTCCATTATGTGAATGCGCTATTATGAATCAGTCTAAAAGATCCCTGAAAACTTTCCAAATAGTTCTAATGAGTGTGAATAGATTTTCCACTGAACAGAATGCAAAGTTAGCCGAGGTTTTATGTGGACAAAACAAAACCCACTGGAAAAAAGTCATATTTATTTGTCTTTTATGCGTCAAATAAATTGAGTTCAAAATTAACCCAAGTTGAACCTACAGTGCATTCAACCAGAGCAGTGACTAACTTCAAAAACATTTGTCAAAACTGGATTTTTTTAGTTGATAATTTTTGGCTGTAACTTTGGCTTCTCTGAATCCTTTTGCATTACACTATAATTTGGATGTGATCTCTAGTCTTCCTTCAGAGCCACAGTAAGCTAAGGAACAGTTTTATTATACCACCCAGGAAGATGAACTTGGGGTTTGTCCTGCTACTTTGAAAAATAGGGACCTGATCATATCAGATGTAAAAGTTACATATTTACCATAATGATAGGGCTGCATGATTGTTGTCCACCCATTCACCACCCCTAAATGGACAAAGTCTGGGAAGTATTTATATATTCGTTATGGCTATTATGGCTGTGGTTTTTTTTTTTTAAATAATGTGCTTCAGTTCAGTGACAAACTTCAGATCTGGCAAAGCATTGATAAACGTAGAGCATTCTGGATAAAAGGGAGGACTTAGAGCCTGGGACAGTTTCAGATCATGAGCTCCCTACGTCCTTTGGTCGTAGTCCTACTCGTTTGAAGAAGGCAGACCACAGTCATGCAGAACTATCATAATGGTAAGTGGTAAGTGTACAGCATTAATTTATTTTAGTACAAGACTTGGTTAGTGTTGTACAAGCTATGATGTCATAATTTGTTTAGGTATTCTTCTTTTGGGGTGTGGAAGGGTGAGGGTTGCTGTGGGCTATGAAAGTTGGCAGCCAGTAGGTAAGGCTGAATTTTATAGAGGATTATGAGTGGACTGCCAATCCTAACTAACTTGTTATGTGTTTGAGACATGAATGCCAAGAAATTCACCTCGAGAGCAAGCTTGATAGGTGATTCTTGGCATCCGTGTCAAGAACACATAATAGTAGTTAAGATTGACGACCTGATTGTAATTGTTTGTAGTGCATGGAGCTATAGCTGTCCATGTACTACCAGTTACAGTAAACAAGAAAAAAAATGCTAAGTATTTTGCTAGCTTTGAAAGCCATAAAGCACTAAACGAGCACTATTAGAAAGACGGTGTAATATAGTCCATTTCATTTACACTCACCTTTCATGCCTCTCAACTGTCCAGATTTTCACAGAATATCCAGATTTTTCCTCATATGTTTGGTCTGTTCCTCATAAAGTCCGTGGTTTTCAAACAAATTACCAAGGACTGAATTATTAAATAATGACATAACATTTAAGCCTCAGACTTTGTATCCTTCAGAAAATGCAGGTGACCATACGTACTGCTATTCTGGCAATTGTCTATGTTTATAACAGGAAGTTGGGACACATTATCGGTATGGACAGCAGGCAGAAACAAATCTTTTATTCTGACCCTGTCATTTGCTGGTCAGTACTGGCAGATTTTACTCTCTAGCACTAGACCCACCTTAGCAACTTAAAGAGGGGTGCTTAACATTTGTTAAGATTAGGTCTTGCACCACTGTAGCACTTAAGTGATTTATCTTTTTCCGAATATCAAAGTATAATCACTGTGCTCCATGTACTACATTCTGATTATTTTATTAGGCCAGATTGAATTGGGGAAGGCTTTCTGACTATAAAGATAAATTGGGTAGAGCAGTCATAGTGTTAATAGCTACTGAAAGATGCCAAATGCACATGGTTTGCTTTATGATGACAGAGGTGTTGCTTGTTTTCAAGTTAAAGTAGAACAGGGTGTAAAGCCATTTCTTGTGATGAAACAGGTAATGGATGTAACAAGTTACTAGTTATTGATAGGCTAATACATGAACATTATATAAATTGTAACAAAGCACAGTATAAAAGGTACTGAGATTTCCCTTAACACAATAAGGAAAAGGAGTTCAGATGGACATGGAGGTTATTGCAGAAGGGCCTTGTTATTAAATAAAGGGGTGAGACAATTTCTGGTTAATGATATTGAAACATGAGGTAGTAGCAAAGGAATATGTAACACCACAGGAAAGGTTTTTTTATGAAGAATCAGTTAGGGAGATAAGCCAGGCATGAGTTTGCCTGTTTTCTAGGTAATGATATTTGGGATCTAGGATGGCTATGTTATACAGTAAGATTATCTATGGCAGAAGGAAAAATAGAAAGATCTGAAATATAAAACAGCTCTTTGTTACTGGAATGGGGGTTTAAGTGGAGTATATAGTTTGTAAATCATTCTAATAGCAAGTAAAAGAAGTATTAAAATATGCATATTTTCAAAATATTTGTGCAGAAAGATATACCCCAGCATTCACGAAGCTCCGTGCAAGAATAAGACTATTCTTGCACAGTGGTTTGTGTCCGTTTAGAATAACAGCGTGCCTTGTATATGCATATGCATGAAGGTGCGCTGCTATTTAATCTAAATGGACACAAACCAGGAACGAGCACAAGGGGCATGTGTCAGCAGTGCCTGCACATGTAATATGGCCCCTTCGCTCAGAAAGTGCCGTACGGCACTTTGTGACACAGATGAGTGTCAAGTTATATAATATTAGAGCCTGGCTCTAATACTATACAATAAACAAGTGTCCGCAGACACTGAAAAAAAAAAAAAAAAACACAGCAGCCTTCAAGAGCACACCCCCAAATATATGCACTCTTGCCGTACATGCATGGAAGCAGTAGGGCAAGAGGAAAGCAATAAAAATTTCAAAAATGTAAGTTTTTTTTTTATCTAAGAAATCCGACATTTAAGTGGTGCGTAGCTTGTTTGTGTGGCACACCACTATGCTTAGCCTGGCTGAAATCCTGAAAATGATAGACAAGTGCTACTGTGAATAGAAAATGTCATCAAGCTGCTGTAGCATAGTGGTTCTGCCATGGTATAGCATGTAGAACATGCTCAGTTCGAATCCCCCTTCTGCCAAATTATTTAATAAACTTTTAAGGAATTTAAATGATTGATGTCAATCTTATGGCTCATGTATAGCACAGTAGCGGTGGGAATATGTAAAATATAAATGTAAAAAATAATTTATAAATTGAATGAAAAAAATAGATTTAAGCAATGCTTTTATAGTGTAAGCATTGCTTACTGGCTTTCAGCCCTTCTTACCTGCTGTAAGCATTGCTGTGCGGATTTGCGCGGAGCTAAGCATAGTTCAACATATTAAAACTGTCCAATCAAGACAAAGTGTGGGAAAACTGCCCTATTTAAACCGCACAGACGGGAATACAGCCGTAACCATTTGGGATTGCTCACAGTATGACCAAAATGTCTGGTGTTGGTCAAGGTGTTCGCTTCTGAGTGCAACGTTGGGACATCCAGGAGTCCAGGGTCATGGTTGGGCTCCTAGTAAAAAAAACATGATGGCAGGCTGCTGCAGAGCCAGTACCAGGGCTCGCAGTACAAAGCGGAGGCCTGGGACCAGCTTGCATGCTATCTCACCAGTGCCACTGCTATACCCCGGACTGGTGAGCAGGTATGTCACCACCATAATGACGTGAAGCAGAGGAGGGGTGCACTCTTGGCCCAGTGGATCCAAGAAGCCCGAGCGCAGGATGTCCCACCTGTCTATAAGTATGCAGTCTTATGTATCCCTAAGTATGGAAAATTTTCAACTTGTGACTGTGCAGATGTGATTATGTGTGACGTCTCCCCATACAGCTGCTGCGGAGAGGTCCCAGAATGTTGAGGCTCATGCCCAGTGACTGGCCCGGCTCTGTCCGCAGTATGGTGAGTACAGAATACCCCCTACTATTAGCAGTAAGAAATCAATATTATAGTAATGGTAGTACCGCCTGTATATAGAATTGTGCTGTAAAAGTCAGGAAAAAAGGCCTGTGTCAGGCTGCCAGTGTTACAGTGGAGTATTCCCAGCTGCTGTGTAATACTGATGTCAGTAGCAAACAAGGTACAGTATGCAGGAGATGAATATTAGAATATGTATTAGTGTGTCTGAGTGAACCTCCCAAGAAAGTGCCATGTCAGGGCTACTGTAACAGTTAGAAATGAAAAGCATTCCCCTGTGCATATCATGCAGGAATAATATTTGTGGATTTCTGAGTTGTACACAGATATGTATGTCAAAACTAATAAAGGTGATCCCAAACACTGGTGTGTGTGTCATCTCACTTGTACCTGAAAAATAGAAATGTGTGTGTCCTGCAGAATGCATTAACTGAAGTTAACTGAGTTAGCACTGCTTGTCTGCATACTTTAGAATGGGCATGTCAAATAAGTGAAAAAAAGCAACAGTACATATTGCCATCAGAATGTGTTTTACTTGTTTGTCTGCCAGCAGTGTCTTTTGTTAACCTTTCAATTTCAGCTGTAGCTAGCTGTGAATGTACTGAAAAATGTATAAGGCTGACAGGTGCAGACTTAAAACCTACACTGTGTACTCAGGAATCTAAATAGCAGTATGTAGTTGTAAAACAGTCAAATGTGCAAACCAGTTAATGTGCACGTTTCACAAACAGTGACACCAATGTCTGTTGTGTATGCATAATGTGTACTGAAAATGGGAAACAAATAATGCAATATGTCATAATAAAAGTAATTAAAAGTACTGTGCACAAAAATATGTACTAGATAGAAATGTCACAAGCAGCCCACAACTCCCCAGTAGCTCAGTCTGATAAGGACTAGGCCTGTAGTTCAGTTTTGCACACACACCACGGTTTGAATCCAGGAACCACTACTAACATCTCACAGTCTGGTTCTACAGTTGTAAACTGCAATTTGAATAGAAAAAGTAATATAATGCAACACATAATGTTTTCCATACAGGGCATGCAAGTAAATAAATCTGAATAGAAATACTAGTATGATGTGTATAACTATGAAAGGTGTACAATTGCTGTGTTGATCAGCCCCAGTCCTACAAATAGATGCAAGCTAGATATCCACTCTCTGCACTCTGGCCCAGACAAGCCCCTCAAGTGTCACGCTGTCACAGATAGTTTCCCCAGTCGCCAAGAAACCTGCACACACAGAATGTCACAGTAGATGTATGTGAAAGGCAGAACACACACTCCAGGGCCTGCAACTAATATGTGAATCTGAAATATGTGTAGAAGTAGCAGCCCCATGGCCCAGGTAGAGTGTAAGTGTGGTCAGAATGTAGAGCAGTAAACAGTTGTGTACTGACAAATATACTTGATAGCAGTTGTTAAGTGAATCTGTTCCCTTCCCCCACCACTCAACTGATCCAACCATCACACTGAAACCAACATGGGTATGTTCCTAAACAAACCTCTACTGTTGGGACAGTTGTTCCATTTAGTTTATCATTGTTTAAACTGTGTGCATACTAATATTCCCCGTTGAATAATCATTTTATTGTCTGACACTAACTGGCATGCTGTTGCAGCCCTGAATGCCATTCCATATATGCATGGGTTCTGTTTGCTATGGCACTGTTATAATTGCACTGTATTGGGTATATGGGAATATCCATGCATGCTACTTTGAATAATGTTGTAATGTGTTGTGCATGACTAACTAATATTCATTGTTAATTTCCACAGCATAGCACATATGGGAAGGCAGATACCAGCGGATCTGCCTCTCCCATCCCACCTGGTTGAGGCACCAGGTCCCAGCACGTCTGGGACCCAACCTCGACCTCCCTCAATCTGCTGGTCCTGCACCACCCTCGGGTGGAACCGCTGCAGGGGATGGGGCTCACCCCCCCCCCGCAAGTGGGCGCAGTGAGGATGTCACCCGGGACGAGGCCTGTGGCATGGTGCACAGTGTCCTCCAGATAGAGCTGGATGACTGCCTGCGTCAGGTGGAGGACAGGCTGGCGCAGCTAGAGGGGCAGGATGCCCCTCCAGCCCAGCCCCCAGCACAGCCACCTGTGGACCTGTGAAGGAGTAGTGGTGACTGCCATCGTGTGGGGACATCAGTGCCACTACTACCATCTGGGGGGCTCATGAGCCTCGGATTCCCAGTCACCCTCCCAGTCAAGGTGTTTACCCCCCCTCCATTTGTCATACACCGCCCCTATCTGCTGTCTTGTCTGTCTTTTCTGCCTGCAAATGCAACCTCTCCTACCAAACCTCCCTCACCACACTTGCCTATAATCCTTCCTTAACATCCCATTCTCATCTTAAAAAAAAAGGGCATCTGTCCCACAACAAAATCACGTCCCATACATATCGCAGAGACATGTACCCATCACACAATCTAACCCTACCAGTCATCTGTATTGTATTATGCTCACACCTCCCTGTAGGGTGTGAGGCTCCAAATTCTAAATTACCCACATTGAAAGCAGCTGTTGCTGCCAAAGAAAAGGTCATTTCATACACTCATCCTGCATGTGCCTACCCGATTCTCCTCTTGTTTGCCCCCCTGCTTGCCCCAATTTCACCTCTTTACTATCCTTTTTTTTCCTCTCCTTTATTTGAAATTAGTGCGGGTTTAAGTGGGCGGAAGCTAAGCTCACGTAAGCATAGCTTAGCTCCGTAAACCCGTTTACAACTGCTTTAAAGTGCCTTAATCACTCTGTCTCCAACAGCCCCTGTTCTGCCCAGCAACTAAATAATCAGCCCTTGCAAGTCTCAAACCCAGGACCCTGCACACTATAGCCAAAGTGATTTACCACTAAGCCATTTCAGATGTAAATAAAGTTGATGTTTTCTCAAATATATCATCCAGCACAGTCATTCAACAGTAGGGGAAATGTATTTATATATGTAGATGTATGTATGTATATATATATATATATATATATATATATATATATATATATATATATATATATAGTGCAGCTGTATATATGTGTGTGTGTGTGTATTTATATATATATATATATATATATATATATATATATATATATATATATATAGTGCATATATATATATATGTATATATATATATATATATATATATATATATATATATAGTGCAGCTGTAGCGTTGTCGCCTCACAACAAGAAGTTCTCCCGTTCGATTCTCGGCTGGAGCGCCTTCTGTGTGGAGTCTGCATGTCCTCCCCGCGTTCGAGTGGCGTTCGAAAGACATGCGTGAATGGACGTGCCTTCATTGACGGTTGGGCGTCGGGCTGGCACCTCTTCACCATAAAAATCGATAGCCATTCAGCGGACCGGAGTTCTGCTGTGGCGACCCCTAACCGGAAAAAGCCGAAAGAAAAAAAAAATAAATATATATATATATATGTATATACACATACACACACACACACACACACATATATATATATATATATATATATATATATATATATATATATATATATATAAGGATATACACACACACATACATATATATATATATATATATACAAAAAAAAATACACCTACATACACATATACATATATTACTACTTATAGATATGTATAAGCAGATATATATTTAGAGGGTGCACAGCATATCGAACAGCCAGTATTCTTACAGTTGCCATCTTTTAAAATGGCCAGTGTTTGATTCTTTCATACAAAAGACAATTATTGCATGAAACATATACCCACAGAGAAGTCAAAGGATATGACACCACACACATTTGCATACATAGAAATTTCAGTTGTATATGCCATTTCATGTAGCAGTTAACTGTTTGAAATACATAATAACTGAGTAATGCAACTCTCAAACAAAACATTTGATACAGTAATCTGAAAGCATAACATATGTTGCTGTCCAGGTTAAGGCCTTCAAGTAGTACAACAGTAAAAAAAACAAAGATAAGAATCAGTCAATTACAGATGTAGTTCAGCAGCCTCCAATTACACTCTGTACTCAACCCCTAGGGGGAAAAAAATAAGTTGTCACAATGAAAATGTATCTGTTACATAACAATGCTTAGCTTAAAACATCACTATCACACTGACAAACAGAACTGTCTGTAAGACAGCACTAGCCCACCACAGTTCCCATGGTGAAATGTATGAAAATGTACAGCCATATACCTTCATGTGTCTTACTACTGATATCCCTCACATGTTGTAACAGCCTAGGTTAAAAACGGTGCATACCCCTCCCTCATAGAATGACTTACAAGGGCATATAACAGTGTTACATACACTGACCTCTGGACTGTACAAGGTCGCACACGGTTTGTCCAGCCGTAGCCCTCATATATATGGACCCTACCCCACAATTTGTGTGGGAGTCTGCAACATCACTGGAATGATAGCAGGAATGTCAGCTCTAAATAATGATAGGCCACTACTTAACAACCTCTTACTGCATGACATATGGACAAAGCCTGGTATATAGGTGGAGGACAGAGGCTGGAACACAGGGCCATTACTGCAATATTGCTGTTATACACTCTGAAAGTTGCTGGTGTTACAGGATTGGTTGCAACATACCCTTACTCAGGAATATGAAGTCAGAAACACAAATGGATGTAGCCATGTACTGATAGCACTCAACAGAGAGAATGCCACTGATATATCACAGACAAGACCTTTGTGGTGAACAGACAAAACTTAACCAATCCTCTGGCCATCATGTGGATAGGCCCACAGTTGAGAGCTATGCAGACAGATGGCATTCCATGCAAAACTAGCATATACACAGAAACCCTGTAAAATTAGCGGTATTCAGTGCACATAACAATACTCACACTGTTTGTAGGTCTGGAACCTTATACAAATATGTAGTTGGCCTGTGTCTGCAAGTCCTGTTGTAAGAGGGATTGCTACCTGCTGTCTGCAACACCGCTGCCCATACACAGAAAGGAAAGGTAAAGGGACAACACCCACATGATGTAGTAATTTATAGTAGTGGGTTGCCATGACAGTGGTAATTGGAAGTACTACACAGCTGGCTGCATGCAGTTAGCAAGTGGTGAATACTGATGCAGAAGCCATCACCTGATCATGAGTATTACCTACAAAATCCATGCTGCAACCTATTCAAAGCAGCTCATTCCGTGTAGTGGAGAGAGAGAGAGAGAGAGAAATTAAAACTACCAACCAAACCAAACCAAAAGTATATAAAACAAGGGACACATAAAGTGTACATAGAAGAGAGGATAATACTACAACAGGTATGTGAAACATATATGCATGTAATTGAATGTAGCACTTGGTCTTTAATAATGGGATAAATGATGTGGAAAGATTTATATGTGCCGTCAAGATTTGTAATGATGTCCTGCTGAACAACTGCTATGGACATAGCATCTGGCCCTGTGGGCAGTGGGCCATACCTGTCAACTGTGCAGATCAGCGCTGAATGACAGTAAGCCATCATAGTATGTTTTCTGTACCTTAAGACACGTATATTACTGTGGCAAATAGCTGGAGGAAGTAATGAAGTTATGATAGACACATGAGTTTCAGACCACACCACCTGCAGGACAGTCATGTTAATGTGAAATGTATCATGCACAATCGTCATAGATTTGTAATAGGCTTACCTGCAATATGTCCCTATATATACCCCCCCTAATGTTAGGCTGTGTCCAAATGGGACAACCTTCTGTTTTCTAGCAAGGCAGAACAGTGCAGCTGTGATGGAAGGACATTTAGAGAGTGTGGACCTGATGTCTGAATGCATTCCATATATATATCTGCACTTATGTATGTCTACAGATATACAGACACACACACATATATAAAACAAAAAAAAAATATATATATATATATATGTATATATATATATATATATATGTGTGTGTGTGAGTGTGCATATATATATATATATATATATATATATATATACATATATATATATATATATATATATATATATATACATATATATATATATATATATATATATATATATACACACAAACACACATACATTTCCCCTACTGTTGAATGACTGTGCTGCACAATATGTTTGAGAAAACATCACACATATCTATACATAAACACACACACACACACACATATATATATATATATATATATATATATATATATATATATATATATACAGTAGTAAGCGGGTGCAAAATGGATAGTTATGTCTGGTGTGAAATCCATGTTGGGAACACATTGCCGTTGTTTGTGAAGGTGAGATTTGTATGTTGGGGAAGGACAGTAGGTGTATTTGGAGAGGTAGGTTGGGTTGGAAGACAGACAAGACAGCATACAGGGGCGGTATATGACACACATGGTGGGTAAACACCTTGGATGGGGAGTGGTGTTGGAAAGTGGAAGCCCATGAGCCCCCAAATGGAAACAGTGGGACCAAGGTCCCCACCCATGGCCAGTCACAACTGCACCTTCATGGCCCTGAATGTGCCTGAGCTGGGGGCTGAGCAGGCTGAGCTTGCGAACCCTGTAATTGCGTACCGAGGGCCTCAAGGTGGTGTAGCATATCTCCCAAGTGTCTGTGGAGCTCCCTATGCACCAGACCCTGGACCTGACTTCAGGTGACAGGATCCTGTCTGTGTGTGCTCCTGGGGGGGGGGGGGGACGAACACCATCCCCTTGAGGTAGTTCCACCTGAAGGTAATGCAGGACCAGCAGATGATGAGGTCCCGGGGTGGGTCCCAGATGTGCTGTGGCCTGGTAACATGGCCAGATGAGGTGGAAGAGGTGGTTCTGCTGGGAGCAGGCTTCCCAAACATGTTATTGTGTCACAGTTATAGAACATATATGGGTAGTAATAGTCCACACAATCCAGGATTACTTCTAACAACATGCATAGATTTCCCCATTAACACAAAACACCAGATTTGGAGCCGTCACATAGCAAACAGAACACATTCATATATGGAACCATAATGGCCCTTACAATGGCATGCAGGTGACATTGTACTATTTGTCGTACAATACGATATATGTCCCAACAGTAGGTTTGCTGTAAACATACCCGTTGAGTTGTGTGTTCAGATTATTGTTGCAGATATGGTGGGGGGAAACAGAAGTCAATTAACAACTATTATATCCTTGCAGCATTAGGTTCTCAGACCTTTTTTCCTCTTTGTGTCCTTCAGGCACCATGTCTAGAGAGCGGCTGCCAGTTTATCCCCACCTGGAAAATTATGTGATTATCAACTACCTGGTGCAGCACCACAACATCTTCTTTGGCTGAGCAACATATGATCTACAGTAGAGGACTGAACTGTGAAACGAGCTCGTCCACAGGGTAAACAATGTCGGCCTGCATAACCGCAGTTATGAGCAGGTCTGACATCAGTGCACTGACCTCATCCGCCACACCCATCAGTGTACAGCTGCAGTTAGGAGGGACCAGCTAGCCACAGGGGGGTCATGCCATCCAGCCCCCACCTGATACATGCTGAGGAGCTCCTCGCCAGCCTCAGGGCAGCTGCCTACCAGCAAAGCCAAGACTTAGCTGATAGCATTATGGAGGTGGGTGCTACCCACACAGTGGGTGAGGAGCTTGCAGGTAAGGTCACAGGGCACATCAGTAGACCACTGTTGCTTATCCATCTGCATCTGTAAAGTTTCATCATGCATATATGAGATAAAATATATGTAGTCTGTTGCTGCAGTGTAGTAATGAACAGATGTGCATAATCTGTAGTATTGTGGGTGTTTACTGTTGATGTACTGAAATGCTGCTTCCACCCTGTACCAATACCATAGGTGTGGCTACTGACATCACATCTCTAACACAACTATGTAGGTTCCTCTGGTACACCTCTGGGAAAGCAGCCTGTAGCTGGTGAGTATGGTGTTGTTTGTTTAGGTTTGCCAACACACCGGTCATGTTATGGCCATGGTATTTGCCATGCACACATTTAACACACCTACCCATAATGAATGGTGTACATGTTCACTTATTGTTGCTGTTAACTGCACTTCATCACAGTGGTCACCATGGTGGCATATCTGAAGGGTATGTAAGAGTCCTGCAATATAACCAACAACCTGTCATTGCAAGATGTGTGCACAGAGATGAACATAATGGTGGGACAAATGGCCTAAAGTAGGAACGTGTGTGAAACATCGCCCTTATACAGTGCTACAACAGTGTATATACCACTATTACAATGGCAACTATTACAGATCTACACAACGGCATATCAGAATACCACATTCCACAACCCTTACAACCTGTAATGTGGTCCTAACATGAGCAATAAATGTATAATATGGAATCCTATGTTAGAACAGCAATTCTGGGGAATACATACCTTAACAAACACTGGAAGCATATGTGTGCACACACTCCAAACAGCTTATTGTGGAAGCAGCTTTTGAGGTACTGACAGCATTCTCTCTTCATGAGTATCTACCTTCCATCAAGTACAGGTCCTCAATGTCACACCAAGAAATGGTCTGCTGTCCAAGACATATGTCCATCACATTTGCCCACTCACCTGCAAGAGGCAACCGTGGCTTGCACACATCTTACAAGCCATGGAATGGATCCCATACCCAACGGGTAGCACGCAGGAGTGGGACATGTAGCCTTACCTCACCATTGCATATACCATGGCAAACAGTCCAGACAGTCATGTATGTAATGAGGAAGTATGGGGCAACATTAATGTAAAAAATAAAAAGATGGCCATTCAAGACAGACGACAGCACATGTTGCAAACTGGTCATGGAGGCTGCCTAGAAACATGCCACAACACTGAGGGAGTTGCAGGAGTGTCTAGCTAGTACTGGCTGTGCAGTACCTGTGTCGACAATCACCTGGACTCTGCATAAGTATGGCCTTTGGGTTAGGGTAATCAGATGGGACAGTGGTTCCACAGGAAACATCAGCCAGGGCTCTCTACAGGTAGCATATGCATAACATCAAAAGTCACCCAAAGGCATGTGTTGCAATGTTTAATGGTGTGCCAAGACGAAGTTCAAAACCTACAGACAGTATCAATTAAGATACATGTGCTGCACAAGCAACACCTCACTCCACCTCAGGCCCACCATCCCCATCTGTACCTTGCATAACCCTGACTCCAGAGCAATAGTGAAGGCACTGTGTGACCTTCAAGGGCTGTGCACGAGTTGCCCTTGCAGTCTTACAGAGTTGGGGGACATTTGTAGGGCAGAGTGACCAAATACTGGCAAGTGCAGATGAGCCATGCTAGTATACCCCTTCCAGGAATAGTGACTGCTGTAGTACACTTAACAGTTGATGCAACCAACCATCACGTTAAGGGTGTGCACACTTATGCGCCCACATATTGTATGCATCTAAATCAGCATCTGCACAACTAACACAGTTGTTTGATACTGCATTTGATTGCACAGGTCATATGTCACATATCAGGTTTGTGTAATGTTAACATATGCAGTATTGTGGCACCATGGCATATCAGAGAAGAGGGTTACATGTCAATAAGGGTGTGTACACTCCTCATAGCCACAGTGAGCTTTGAAAGTTGTCAGTGTAATTCTATTTTATTGCTCATACATGCACCGCTGATGATGAGATCTGCAAATCAGACATCAGGCATTCACTATTGACATCTGTCCACATATCATCCCAGGTATGTGTCGGACAAACACATAGGGGCTGTGAGCAGCAGAGCAAACATAAATGACACACATGTACACATTCAGCAATGGCGTGTACACCTGTGAGGTATGGTGCACAGTACATGCCAGGGTGCTGAACAGGTGCACAGCAATACTGTGTACATGGGTGCAGTGTGTTCCGGGGGAAGGGGCATCACCTACTAACACAACTCATGCATCACAGAGATGTATAATCTTGGCAACAGGGATTGACTATAGCTGCAGTGCATGCTGTTGAGTCCCATATGTCATGCATGTTGACAGATGGGTAATGAGAGGTCTGTGTGTAAT
Organism: Protopterus annectens; assembly: GCF_019279795.1. NCBI lineage: Eukaryota > Metazoa > Chordata > Ceratodontiformes > Protopteridae > Protopterus > Protopterus annectens. Next base: position 604,946,388 of record NC_056746.1, on the reverse strand, counting down.
ATCTTTGTGCAATCTCACCTGTAAGTGCGTGTGTGTGTGTGTGTGTGTGTGTGTATACAGTTAAGGAATGACATACAAACTGATGTTAGTATCCATACAGACTCTGACAATGATGATATGTGTAGTGAGGCACAGGCAGGGTTGTCAGGGGCTAAAGCTGTGCCATCGTTTGACATCCCACTGTTATCCATCTCATCCCCGCACACAGTCACATTGCCTAGATATACCCTATCACCAGTGGCCATAGATAAGGGACAGTTGACGGGTGGTGGCTTGGGACAGGACAATGTGGTGACTATGGCAAGTGTGTCCGAACACAGCAGCCATAGCCGGATGCCTGGCGAGGTACCACACAGGCAGATGTACAGGGGTGCTTGTAGAAGGGCTGCTGGTCATCATGCCCCTGACAGACGTGCCACCGCTGGTGTCACCAGATGCCTGTTTCAAGCCATCATGGAGGCGCAGGCACATATGGAACATTATACCAGACAGGGTCTGAGACTCCAGAGGGCTACTCATTCTGCTGTTATTGGCAACAGCTGTGATCTTGCAGGTGCTTATCGTTATTTTGCAGAGGTCCTGGATAGATGGTTGTGTGAGATGGTGGGAATCCTCGACCATGCAATGTCTTTGCTTGAGCATATAGTGGGAGTAGTATGACAGCCACGTGGATGTAGGTCAGCAACACCAACAGGTGGAGGTCGATGTGGATGTGCAAGAAGTCAGAGCCGCTCCCATAGTGGCAGTACCAGCACTGCATGGGGGTGCTGTCCACACCACAAAATAGCAGGCCACAGGCACTTGGCACTGGCCGGTCCCAAGAGGGACCCCAATCCAGCGGACATATGTCATCATCAGGAGAGAGTACCATATCTTGGCTTGTACCTGGTAGTGCCCATGAAAAGCCTGGCATCACAGTTCTCGTGTCCTTGGGTGGAGATGGTGAACTGCACACCCTGCCAGTTACGGTCTACAGCTGTCCAACAAACCACTGTATAGGGCAGCCAAATGTCAGAACTGTGTGCATGCATACACACACACATCACCAACACAGCTAGGGCATCCCCATACGTACACACACACCACATCTGCACAGCCCAATTAATAATGAAACCCCCTAACACACACACACATGATGTCAACCAAATGGCTCAGCCTAGGTCTCTGGCAAACCATAACACACCCTGTGCATATGATGATAACCTGTGCCACATCCCTGTCATCCATAACATTGATGCAGGGACGGGCTAATATGGTTCTGATGCACATGTTGAGTGTACTAAGGTGTACCAGTGTAATGCTGTGTAACATGTTTTCAGCACTAAAGTTTAAAGCTTACATGTCAGGATTTGTAGCTGTCCAGCCATGATGCATTATAGCTATTAACACTGAGTGATTGTGGTCTCCATATTGTATTCCGTTTGTGTTGTAGGTGTCTCTGGGTCAGCAGGATGTTGGTCTGTTTTGTTTCCTACAAGGGGTATGGCACTGTGCCATATCCTGGGTACAGTTGAACACAAGTCACAGGTCTGTATAACAGTTACTGTATGTGCCCCATGCCTGATAGATCTGAGGGGTGTATACAGGTGAGTGCATGGTGGCTGATGTCAGCATCCCTTCTACAGTGGACAATGGTAAGTGTACTGGGTGGTACACACCACATGTTTGTGTACAACACACACACACACAGACACACACACACACACACACACACACACACACACACACACACACACAGGCTTTGGTGTTGATGCAATACACAGAGAATACTGTACATGTGGCTGTATGTACTTTTTCAGGGAACCTATTTTAGCCTATGTAATTCCACCAAGACAGAACAGGCACAACATCACATTGGGAAATAATTAGTCTGCTGGTCTAATTTCATTGACAGTGGTACTGGCAGGGTATATGTCCCCTTCCCCAATGTAGTGCAATCCTCAACTTGGTAAACATAGGTGTGCTGGTGTGGGTGGCACAACCCTACCCTTTGGAGGGTGTGAGGTGGTATAGAACCGCAGACAGTGTGATTGACAACTACTTAACCTGTTAACATAAACTGTACAGTATTATAGCCAACTAAGCGGAGGGATACACACAACAATAACAGCAATGATGGTGGCTATGTCCACAAGATCAACACCCAGCTATGTATACCAACCCCAGTATCGCTGTACAGCTATACAGTGGGGAAGAGGGCATTTACACATCTACTACTAGTTTTGATGGAATTAATTTCCACAAGATGATACCTGTGAAAAGTTATCATTTGCCAGTCATTTCTCGACAGATGACCTCCTGGGACATGTATTTTCTGCAAAATGAAGTAGATCCCTACACATACACACACAGTCTTTCTTGAAAGTAGAAACCCTACCTAGGTACTTATTGCTACTAATGTGTGTGGCCTAAATTGCACACACCACACAGCTTTTAGGATGAGGTGTGTCCCAAGTTACTTGTTAAGTGAAGAACATCACCAGGCCTTGTACAGTATGATAATAGGGGATGTACTAGTTGTTTATGAACAATACATAGTGTGACATACTGTCATATACACATTGTCAAACACATAACAATAATACACACATCTGAGAGACCTGGTTTTATCTGTGCTAACTACCTTGTCAGTGTGTCCATTCTGTTACAGATAAGTTGAATACAGCACATGCATCATTGGGCTGGATAGTGTAATCAGTTACCTATATGGTTGATGGTGACAGTGGTCCCCATACAGTGAACCTTGAGACATGTACTGGGGGTACCATGGTGTAAAGACAGTATACTCAGCACCCACACTGGATATTGTACTCACTGAAACCCATGATACTACTCTGACAAACCCACAATCATACATTGACCAGGACTGCAATACAACCCCTTGTCTATCTCAAGAGTGCTACTACAGGGATATGCATCTAGTGCACATGCCACAGGAATAGTAGGGTGATGCTTTGCCATGGCTCTCCTACGGTCAGCAACATCACTGTCCCTTTTACTGTATGGCAGGGTGTATTGTATTAGGAGAATGTGGCCTCAGAATGCTGTATCCTACAAATATACAAACTTGTACACATATACACACTTGCCAGGACTCAAAGGGTAACCCATGCCTATCTACCCATTTGTACAACAGTGTTGTGCTGGTACTGCAAGCTCCAGGTAGCCCATAGGGTGAGGAGTGTAACAAGGTACATGTAATGTCCATTACAGCAGCAGCCGTATCTAACTATGGCAGTGGGGATATAGTGGGTGTGAAGGCCCTCAGGGTATTATCAACTACAGGTTTACAAACACACAGACACTGTTATTCTCAGCAATGCACACATTTGTCAATACTGGGGTCCATAGATGCAGGTGCTCCTAGGTGTGTACCATGATGTTGTCCATGGAGAGATGAAAAGAGTAGGGGATGTGGGTACAGTGGTATCATGCCACCTGCCATTTGTCAGCAGGCCATCTATCAACTGATGCAACGTGAGTGATCCTCAGGGTGAGAGTTAAATGCAACACCCAATCATCTGGTTGCCTCTTGCAGAGGGCCAGTGAGGTGCTCCAGTTGACATGTATGCAACATGTATTACATATCATGGTCAGTGTCTGTCTTGGCGACCTGTACCCAAGCATGTTCTGTTGACAGTGGTAGCGTAGTTGAGGTATCCATGGTATGTAGTGCGTACAAGGTGGGGATTCCTAGCTGTGGCATTCATAACACAGCTGGGCAAACGTGTCAGTCATGCATAGATTGCCTGTAAGCAGCCAAGATGGATACCTGACTTCTGCACATCTGTACAGAGGACAGACAGACATCAGCTAGCCAACTGGTTATACATTATGATGAATATTATGACAGATGTCTGATACTGATAGGTATGCCATTACTACATGACAGCAGCCCTCAATGACATGTCCTATACACACAGTAGTCTACAATTAATATCCACATGTCAGATCAATATCCAGTAGCAAATTCTTAATGGTGCACAGCACACACACCAAGAACACGATAGTCAGGACTCAGAGTCCTTCTTTGCATGCAGGGGTGTTTGGTTCCAGTGCTACAGTCTGGAATTTACTCTTACTTGGGAAAGCACTGTTAACAGTAGTAAAGTAATGATACACTACATGCCATTGTTACTGCATATAACCTAGGATACTACCCATGTATGAAACACATTCAAATGGAAAAGAGTGTTGTACAAGCCATATATACTCAGGTGTCCCAGACAGTAGACTCACACCCCTTGCTGCTGTAATGACAGCACATAGATGCGTGTTATGTACATTGAATTAAATACACTTATTAAAGATGTCATTACCCTGCTGTTTTATCAGACTGAAATGTGATCACTGGTTACCAGGGCTGAGCCATGCTTAGCAGGTTTCAGCATTGCAGCAATGTAAAGGCCAAGCAGATTTACATACTGGTAAGAGAAACTGAAATTGTTTAAGCGCCTATAAGTTTAACCATACGGTAGCACCACTTACCATCACGCAAACCCACTTAAAGCTGCTCAAAACTGCCTTAACCACTCTGTATCTAGCAGTTCTTGTTCTGCCTAGCAACAAAATATATAGGCCTTGCAGGTCTTCAACCCAGGACCCTATACACTATAGTCAGAGCAGTTAACCACTAAGCCATCACAGCTATGAAGACATTTGTTGTTTTTTCCAATATATCTGTCAATACACATACTGAATATTAGTGAACAACTGCTTTGACTTTTACAATTGTGTAGTACTTGTTAGTGGAAATATTGTTGAATCAGTATGTTGTTATATCTATGTAAACACATATCAGATAAATATGGTGGGATACGTCTGGGAAGGTAAATGCAACACTCGTGTACACATAAGGATATATATATATATATATATATATATATATATATATATATATATATATATATATATATATATATATATATATACACACACACACACGCATATGTAAATATATGTATACATGTACATACACATATATTTATATACATCTGTATATTGCATTATATATATATATGGTCGTATATAGATCTGTCTGTATGTATATTTGTGTGTATGTGTGTGTAATGTGTGTGTGTGTATATATATATATATATATATATATATATATATATATATATACACATACACACACATATGTATATATATATATATATATATATATATATATATATATATATATATATATATATATATAATGTGTGTGTGTGTGTAATCTATATATATAATGTGTATGCATACATAAAAAGACTGGACCCCACCTAGTTTGGGTTCGTGAAGGGCCGATCTTGTCTCCTGAACCTGAGTGACTTCTTCGAATCAGTCTCCAGAGCTGTGGACGAGGGTAAGGCGGTCCACACAGCATATCTGGACCTCACCAAGGCCATCAACACCATCCCCCACTCTGGAATCATAGATAAACTTACTAAGCTGTGCATAAATCCATATGTCACTCGATGGATTGCCAACTGGCTTACTGACAGAATCAAGACTGTAAAAGTAGCCGACTCCAAATCCTTCTCCAGACAAGTGACAATTGGAGTACCTCATGGTTCAGTTCTGGGACCACTCTTGTTTGGCATCTACTTCTCTGAAGTACAGGCCAACACTAAGGAACTCTAGCTAACAAAGTTTGCAGATGACTGCAAACTGGGAGCCATTATTGAATCCCCAAATGATGTGGATATTCTATAAAAAGGCCTTTCAGAAACAGATGCTTGGTGCCAGAGCCATGGGCTCAAGCTTATTGCCAAGAAATGTATAGATGTTATTCGTGTTTCACTTTGCAGTCATTACATTTGGGTAATCTGCTGGCATGTTGCCCTCAGTCGGCCTGAATAACAAAGTCTTGGGTCCTGCGTCGGTTGCTGTCTCCTCTTCCATGACGTCAGGTCGTCAGGGGTATAAAACATGCAGCCGACGCCATTCTATTTAGTCTTTCTTGCCATGCGGTGCCTGAAGCAGAAGCAGTTCGCAAGTGCCAGTCGGCCGACTCCTGAAATGTTCGCATTCGAGTTTCAAAACCGAAGTCTTCAACTAAAGCTAATTACCCCATTGGGGAAACTTTTTCTTGCTCCTTACCAATGTCAGTAAAAGTTAATAATTGCATTACTTGTGGGAAGCAAATACCTCATAAGGATTTTCATTTGTACTGTATTCCTTGCCTTGGCCCAGATCATAACGTGCCTTGCTGTCGGTTTTGTGCTAGATTTAACCAACGCACTATTAAGCATCGGTATATTTTTGTTTCAAAATATTTTGGATCCAGATTTAATTACCCTGAAATGTCGTCGGTTAGCAATCCGACTACCGGAGTTCACAAAAAACGTAAAGAAAAAGACAGAGACAGACCGTCGAGGTCCAGAACCGACGTTGAAGCTTCTCCTAAGCCAGTTGCCGGTTCGCTGGTACTCAGTGAGGTGCTTTCGCAGCCCCTGATACCTGCTACTTTTGAGTCACAGGCCTCTACTGAGACCCATGCGGATTCCGTTATGCCGCGAGATTCTCAGAGTATTGAACCCGCAGATGTCTCTCCCTTGGATGGGTCCAGAGCCGCTGAGCAGGCACCGGCTTCTGAGGGTGTTTTCAGGCCTCAACATTTTTATATAAAACCGCCAGCTTCAGAAACAAGATCAGACACATCTTCTAAGTCTAAAAAACCGACGTGTGAGCCACGTGCTCAGGCCCCTATGCCTAAAAAACAGATGATCAAAATGGCTGAGGACTTAATTACCTGGATCAGGGGTTCCCAACCCCCGCCTGCTAAGAGGCCTAGGCAAGACACTGATTATGAATCTTCAGATCAGGTTTCCATTTCTTCTGATTCCTCTTCTGATCAGGAATTTTCTATTCCACTCTATGAGGATTCAGATGCAGAAGAATCAATCCCATCTGCATCTCCTCCTGAGGATTATTCTTTTGGAGAAACCTTTCATACTTTAAGGGAACATTGTCATTGGGAGAGTCAGGATTTCTCTGAATTAAAAAAGAGGCTTAGGGATTTCCTCCTTCTTCCTCAGCATAGGCCTTTGGCTATACCTCCTGTATTAGACATTGATGATGTGTTTTCGGAATCAATCATGGCTCCTGATTCCTTACCTCCAGCTCCTAGTAAGCCAGACAGATATTACAGGGTTCCTGACCCACACATTTTTATTCAACAATCCTGCTGCTGATCCTGAGATTATCTCACAGGGTCCCTAAGGTGTAAATAATCCTACCCCCCTGTTAGAGATTCCAAGCCGCTGGATAGATGGGGAAAGAAGGTTTATACGTCTGCAACCTTGGCAGTTAGGGCCTTAAACTGCCAGTTTTGTATGCTTAAATATCAACAGCATGTTATGGGCTTATTGAAACAGAAAATTATGTTGATTTCTGATTGTATGGAAAATAAGAATTACAGGAATTATTGCATGCAGCAGAACAGGTTGGAAAGCATACTTTGCAATGTGGTTTTGATTCCTTGGAGGCCTCTTGCAGGGCTGCAGTTACTGGATCTGTGATTAGAAGGCATGCCTGGCTCAAGGATCAAAATCTGCCTGATCATGTTAAAGCTAAATTGTTGGATGCCCCTTTACAGCATGATACTCTGTTTGGTAATAAGGCAGAAGAGGTTTTAAAGAAAATGGAAGACAAAGCTAAATCTATGCAAACTGCAAAATATTTCTTACAAGTGCAGCCACCCAGGTAAAGTAGCCACTGGCCTACTAAAAATTGGTCCTTTCCTGTGTCCAACAGAGCCTCTCAAGGCACATCCAGGCGCTCAAAAGGCTCTAGATACCAATCACAGGTTTTTTACAGGTCAAAGCAATGGGGTGCCTCCACCTCCAAATCTAGAGGAAACAAAGCACTACCCTACAGTAAGCAGTCTCAATGACTTCCTTCTACCTCCACCAAGCACTTATTTTTTGGCAGCCCCCTTGGGGGGAAAATTAGCACTTCATGCTCAAAATTGGAAGTTAATTACCCAGGACAAGTGTGTATTAAACATAGTATCCCAGGGGTACAGATTTAATTTCCATACTTTGCCAATTCCAAACGGTTGGCCAGACTGCCACAAAATCAATGGGCGGAGGCTCAGAAACAGGTTACGTCCCTCATGGATATGGGGGGTATTCAACCAGTACCAGAACAGGAAAAAGGACAAGGTTTTTATTCAAGACTGTTCCTGCTACCCAGAAAAGACAATGCCTGGCGTCCAATAATGGACTTATCGATTTTGAACACGTTCCTGGACATTCCAAAATTCAAAATGCTGACTTTACAACAGCTACTGCCTATGCTGGGCAGAAACACTTGGTTAGTGACTCTAGACTTAAAAGAGCCATACCTGCATATCCCAATAAGGGAATCGTGCAGAAGATACTTCCGCTTCAAGGCAGGTTTTTTGCATTACCAATTCTCTGCACTGCCCTTTGGCTTATCTACTGCGCCCAGGGTCTTTACAAAGTGTCTGGCACCAGTAATTGCATTTTGCAGACAAAGAAGCATACAAATTTATCCTTACCTGGACAACTGTCTCATTCAAGCAGAGAAGGACATTCTTCTTCAACATCTGGCATTTGTAAAAAGGCTTCTAACATGCCTAGGGTACACAATAAATGAAAAGAAATCACAACTGGTGCCCTGTCAGATAATTACATTCCAGGGTGCAAGCTTGAATACAACTTCCCAGATGGCTTACCTTATGCCAGACAAACAAAGGCAACTGACAACATACTTCAAACAGATGGCAACAAAAACCCAGTTATCTGCAAGACAAATTCTGCAGGCTTTGGGGTTCATGGCATCCTGCATTCTACTAATTCCATATGCAAGACTGCATATGAGGAAATATTCAATGGTACCTAAAAAGTTTATGGGGTCAACATTGTCAGTCTGGAAACAATGATTCCTCTCATTCCCTGCCTACAACAGGAGTTTCTTTGGTAGGCAGAGACATGTCACCAAAACAAGGGACTGTCATTCACTCTACCCCCTGCCACCCAAACCCTAACTACAGACGCATCAGTCTACGATTGTGGAGCCCACCTGGTGGGGAGATGCATTCAGGGCATATGGAGCCCAAAACAAATGCATCTGCATATCAACCAGAAAGAGATGCTAGCTGTTCAGAATGCTCTGACAGCCTTCAAGGACTTACTTCATCCAGGACAACTACTGATAAAGACGGACAACACCACGGTTATGTGGTACATAAACAAGCAGGGTGGTACACATTCCTACCCCCTTTGCAGACTAGCCATGGCATTGTGGAACACAGCCTTGACTTACCGAGTACATCTTCAAGCTTAATTCCTGCCAGAAAAACAAAATACTCTGGCAGACGACCTAAGCAGAAATCTTATGGACCCGCACGAGTGGAAATTGGATCCACAAATCTTCAGCATGGTAACACAGAAATGGGGGAGCCTAGACATAGATCTATTTGCCTCTCCCCAAAAATTATCAACTGGACAAATTCTGCACAAGGACTTATCACAGACAAGCATGGAAAGTGGATGCCCTATCCTTCAGTTGGAAAAACCTATCAGTCTGTGCCTTTCCCCCTCTGTCTCTTCTCTCCAAGGTCTTACTAAATGTCAGACAGGAAAAGCCAAAAATAATCTTAATTGCTCCGGACTGGCCCCACTAGCACTGGTACCCAATTCTAAGGAATATGTCTCAACTCCCTCTATGGTACTTGCCTCAAATACCTCATCTACTGTCTCAGCAGAATATCCAAATTCTGCACACTCAGCTCCAAACTCTGAACCTTGCAGCATGGCTGATCATTTAATCATTCAAACAACACCTCTCAGTAAATCTGTGATGGATGTCATTTTGGAAGCTAGAAGGTCTAGTACTAGAAACTCTTATGCTGATAAATGGAAGAGATTCTGTGCTTGGAACCAAGCACAAGGAACGGGCACAGCAAAACCAGATATCCCTCAGATTTTACAATACTTAACTGAGATGCTTGATAAGAACCTGTCATTTTCTTCAATAAAAATCCCTGCCTCTGCCATCTCGACTCATTACAACACGGAGCCTCCCATCTTTTCTCATCCTCTGCTAAAACAGTATCTTAGAGGGACCAAAAATTTAAGGCCTCCCAGAAGATCACCAACTCCTGCATGGGACCTCAATTTTGTGCTGGAAAAACTCACCCTGCCTCCTTTTGAACCAGCAGCTACTGCGGATATAGCATTTCTATCTTGGAAAACAGCTTTCCTTTTGGCAATCACTTCAGCAAGAAGGGTTTCAGAACTACAGGCTCTCATGGCTGTGGAGCCTTTTATTACATTTTACCTGGACAAGGTGTCCCTCAGGACCAATCCTTCCTTTATGCCTAAGGTGGTATCCAGTGTGGCTCTTAACCAAACTATTCACCTGCCAACATTTTACCCAAATCTGCAGAACAAGGGGGAGTGGATTCTGCATTCATTGGACGTACACAGACAACTAAGATTCTACTTAAACAGGACCAAATCTCTAAGAAAGTCTGAGCAACTACTGGTGGCATTTGCTTCAGTATCAGAGGGGAAGGCTATATCAAAGCAGACTATTTCTAAGTGGATAAGCCACTGCATTCGTTTCTGCTACTTACACCATGGTAAACCTGTGCCCAAGGGAATCAGGTCACATTCCACCAGGGCTGCCTCTACCTCAGCAGCCTTTCTCAGAGGAGTTCCAACCAAAGACATTCTAGAAGCTGCTACTTGGAGATCTGTTCATACCTTCACAAAGCATTATCATTTGCCTCTGTTCTCCAAATCCAGGGCAGGCTTTACCACTGCAGTTTTGCAGGGCCTTATAACCGGTCCTAATGCTATTTAGTTCTATCCTCCCATCCATAGCTTTGGGATTCTATCCAAATGTAATGACTGCAACAGTGAAACATGAAGAACATAGTACAGTTGTGTACACTTACCATAAATGTAGATGTTCAAGTGTATTCACTGTTGCAGTCAGGGTTACCCACCCGCCATCGCCCTTTTCTATAATTTCTCTTTCCTTCACTATGTTCTAAAACCTTTGTGGTGTATTTTCTTTTAGATGAAGGTAAAGTTTATGTTGCTAAAACTGCATTTACATATATATTACTGTTTATTTATATATATATATATATATATATATATATATATATATATATATATATATATTTTTTTTTTTTTTTTTTTTTGCTCCCCATTTTTGGGGCACCTGACATCTGGGGCAAGAAAAACTGAATAAAATGGCATCGGCTGCATGTTTTATACCCCTGACTACCTGACGTCATGGAAGAGGAGACAGCAACCGATGCAGGACCCAAGACTTTGTTATTTAGGCCGTCTGAGGGCAACCTGCCAGCAGATTACCCAAATGTAATGACTGCAACAGTGAATGCACTCAAACATCTACATTTATGGTAAGTATACACAACTGTACTTTATTCCCTTTGGGAAAAAACATGTACCCATGAATTACCACATAGGTGGCAGTACACTAAAAAACAAAAGTGTGATGAGAGTCTTAGGGAGACAGGTGGACAGTGGTCTCACCTTCGATAACCACATTGCCACAACAGTCAGGAAATCCTTCTATGTGGCACACCTCATCACTTAGGGCTTTTCATCCAGAAAAAAGGAGGTCATTGTCCCACTGTACACATCCCTCATTAGACCCATTATAGAGTATAATGCCCTGTTTGGTATGTACCTCACAAGACATTTGCAACAACTGGAAAGGCCACAGAAATACCTCACTAAAAGAATCACAGGCCTAAAGCAGATGCCGTATGCTGACCGTCAAAAAAAAAACTCCGGCTATACTCTGTGGCATATCGTCTACTCAGAGCCAATCTCTGCTTAACATACAAGGCCATGTCAAACCCTGAGCTGTTGGACATGCTCCACTTAAAGAAATCCCAATCCCTCAGAGCCACACACTCCAGGGATCTAAACCTTGTCATCACAATGAACAAAACATGCTGAAAGGATAGGTTCCTGACCCTGAGACTCCCAATACTCTGGAAGAGACTGCCCATACATGTCAAGCAGAGTGCGTCCTTGGCCCTCTTCAAGAGGAACCTTGACGATTGGATGGGAGATAGGAAATTCACCCCAGGGATCACGTCAGTCATCCCTGTTAGACAGAGGTCCAGGGAAGTAAATATTGTTGGAAGAAATATCCAGGGAATTGTTTGGCTAGGCTTGTATAGGCCCTAGGGCCTAGTACCAAGCTATGAACCTATGTATTTATATATATATATATATATATATATATATATATATATATATATATACACACACACACACACACACACACACACACACACACATACATACATATATATGTATAACATATGACCATAACATGTAGTGGAGTCATACCTCAGCACCAATAGTCACAACCTATTAGTGCAAGTGGATGTCATGTAAGTATTGCAGGTATAAATGTAGAATGTTGCTACAGTAACAGGGGTTGTCTTAACATACATGTGTGGGAAGTCACATCTGATATTGACATGTACACCATCAGTTACTGACAAACATCATAAGATCATCATAGTGCAGTACCAGACAAATCACAGTAATGATCATGTGGAATACAGCAGAGGTATGACCAATAAATGTGGACAGTCTGACACAATCTGGTCAGTCCAGAGGTATACACAGAACCCCTTAGTGCATGACGTGTGGACCAAGCCTGACAAAGTGGATGTTTACAGCCATGTAAATGGGGATACCATGAAAATACTGGAATAGATAAGCTGACACAGTTTATACATTCACACACTCCTGTCTGTCCTGACACATAATAACCAGAGGAGCAGAGGTCACAAGCCCACATACTACCCACTAGATATTGACATATGTCTGAGCAGCATCCCACTGCTTTGTCAGAAATACACAACAGTTATGGTGGCTCGGCAGCAGTACATCTGACAAATATCTGGACATAACATCACACTGGGTAAATACACTGAGCTGCTAGGAATGTCACAAAGCACTGTGCAAACTACAGGCAGACTGCCACAACACTGGCCTACATTTCTTATGGGGGAATACACATGTACTTGCAAATATAGCAGGATCTACAGGCATGTAACAGCACGGAGTGACAGACACCTGTGTGAAAGTGCTTACCCACAACCAATCTGAACACAGCCACAGTCACATATGGTTAGCGTACTTAATATTACAGTATATGGACTGTGTGAACAACACCATCCTCATATGTGCCACTCACACACTAACTCTAGATATACTGGGTCAATACACAGTGTATTCCAGTGCCTGACTGTGTTATGGGACATGTGTCGGTCTGGCCCTACAAATATGTACACTGATAGGGTACCATACACTGGAGCAGCATGCAACATCAGATAGAACAGGATCAAGAACAATGACATCTACCACAGTCTGTACAAAGGCCAAGGTACATATTCACAATACACACTCTTTCAACAGTCACTATAAGTACACAGACCTCGCTACTGTACACACTACAACAGAATGTCCAGGTTTTGTCCTCATATGTAAGGCCTAGTATACATAACATGTATACTAGGCCTTACATTTGAGGACAAATGTAAGGCCTAGTACACATAACATATCTAGCAGTTTGATATCTCCCTGGCTTGTTATCAGGTATGATGTCAGTAAATAATGATGTACTGAACATATGCACCTCTTACTGCATGACATATGTACAAAGGTTGACAGAGTTGTGGCTGGAGGCACGAACACAGGGCCAATATTGACATGTTGCTGTCATAAACCCATACATTTACTGGTGTAATGGGGTTTGCTGTGACTCGCGTCTTTTGAGGGATATGAAGTCAGTAACTCACATGGATGTCACTATGTACTGACTGCAATCCTCAGAGTATGCTACTGCATTTCTAAAGATAGGAAATGTGTGAGTAACACAACACGTGTAAGACTCCAAACACTGGCCAGTCTGCAGCTAGCACTACAGGTGAGAGTTTCCTAAACCACATAACACTGTCATGACAGATATTAAATCATGTAGAACAGCCATATCCACACAAACCCTGTAAACTAACATTACTTCAAATGTAGAAGAGCAATACTTACATTATGTCCCCATGTCTGGAACATCCCCCTACTGTTCGTTGGCCTTTCTCCACAGTGTATGTTGTAAGAGGTATATCCAACTACCCTATGTGATGCTGTTTGTCAAACACCCACATGAAGTCCTGCTCACAGTGAAGGAAAAGGGCCAACACCCACATGAAGTGCTTAGTTATAGGAGTGTGTTCCATGCAATTGGTTATAGGACTGATTCCACAGCTGTTCAACATGCAATTAGCTAGTGGAGGACTGCAATTTGTGCACAGGCCATCAGCTGATCATGAGCATCACTTACAAAATTCAAGCTGCTGCCTAAGCATAGCAGGTGTACTTTTCCACATCCACCAGAAAGGGAGTGAGAGAGACAGACAGAGACAAAGTAAGAAAGGAAGGGAGTAGGAGAGTAATAGCCAAGCATGTTTGTGTATGATCCATGGGTGGAGAGTGGTATCTAGGTTTTATGACGGTTGCCTATATTGTGTACTAATCCATACTGTCACATGGTAATTGCACATGGCTGTACACATTTATGGCTGAGGATTGTTGACAGCAATCTCTGCAATGCTTGGAAAATGTTGGCCTTGTTATGTTGACAATGGGACATGTAGCTCCTCAATATAATGATGTGGCAAAACCCATACTGTAATGGACCCTGTCATTACACAATCACCCCAACACCCACACAGGACAGTGATAACAATCACACACTTACCAGTACTGAGTTTCAAACCTCTACCTGACTATGTACTGCTATTACATTGTTATGCAGTTATTGCATGCGCCACGGAGCTTACATGGTAGAGATCTGTCCAAAGATATCTTTGAAGGTGAGTGACATCAGCAACAGTGATAAAGGAGGGATAAGGGAAGTGTAGTAAATGTGACTGTCCACAAAAGCAGGTGTTAAGAAAGACACAACCACACTCTCTCAGGGAATCACACACATTATCACAGTTGGCAGGGTCAGGATTAGAACTCCTACCTAACCAGTTTGCTGTACTACAATATTACGCAGTTATCACATGCGCCACAGAGCTTATCAGGCTTATATATGGCCAAAAGGTTATTTCAAGGTGATTGACATCAGCAGGCGTGCTACAGTAGGGCAATGGGAGGTGTAGTGAGTGTGAATGGCTTCAAAATCATTAATCTATATACACACACACACACACACACACACACACACACACACACACACATTTGTCGGTACTGACATGCATGGCATGGGTTCATTGCTTCACAGGTGTGTAGTAGTTCACTCTGCCAGAAGGCTGTACAAGGCTAGGCAATGGGAATACCTTGGCATCAGGCCACATGACAAGGGTCCCCAGTGTGGCTCAGGGGTGTAGTCCCTGAATTAGCCCATACAGGTAGGTATTGTATTAACCATCCACTCATCTGAGTTACTGTTGTGGGTGGCCAGTGCTGTGCAATGCTTGCCATGTATGTGATCTTTATTCCATAACATGGACAGTGTCTGGTTTGTGCACGTCCCACATGCATGTTCTGTGACGTGTGGAAGTGTACTTAGGGTCTCTGGGGCATCTTGTGGACAGATTGTTATCATGTGATGTAGCATTCCTGACCTCATGTGGTGAGACCTGGTTATGGAACTGAGGTCGTGCCTGCACCTACATTGACAGCATGATACAGGTATTCAGTGGAGTTAGTGTCATCTGTCTATACAGGCCATGTGTATAAGGCATTGTATTCCCTTTGTGGGTTACATTTGCAGACTCTACAGTTGTTGCAGGTGTCCAGTGGGGAACATAACAAAGGACCACTGTAAGCATGTATTTGCCTATTGTATGGATGGAACAGGGTGCCATGTTCTTTTACTTGCTGGAGAACACACACTCAGGAAATGTTACACATCACAGTACATTCTGATGTCAGTGGCAGTGTTGTGGTCAACAGGCATGTAGTCCACTGCAATCACACCATGGTTACTATCTGTGGGTAATATGCAGGGAACTACCAATATAGTGGTTGTTGCCTAGCCAAGTGTGTTTGTGTATGAGACATGGGTGGAAAATGTTTTCTGAGTAATATAAGGGTTGCCTATATTGTTCACCGATCCATAATGTCACATGTAGGGCTATGGATTGTCTATACCAGCCTCTCTGCTGTTTGACATCTGTTGTCCTTGTAAGGTGGACATTGTGGCATACAGTAGGTCCTCAATATAATAATTTAGCAAAACCTGCCCCACATTGCATCCTGTCATTACACAATCACAACAACCTCCACACAGGATACTGATGACAGACACACACACACACTTGCTAGTACTGAGATTCACATGCCTAGCTTTGTATTGCTACTGCAGTGTACCGCATTTATCGCACATGCCACTGAGCTTATTGGATGGATGTTGTCCCAAGGTACTTCTAAGGTGAGGAACATCACCAGCCCTTGTAAATACTGGCATTGGGTGAGGTAGTGGGTGAGAGCTCCCAAAAATAATTTTACCCTAATGACACATTTACGTTTGCCAAGGGTGAGGTTCAAACCTATCTAACAACCTTTACGGACCATTATGTTACACATTTACCACATGCACCACTGACCTGACATGGTTTAAGCTTCACAACAGATACTTGTAAGGTGGATGATATCTGCAGGACTGCTAATGTCAGGCTCTGAGATTTGAGATGTGTACTGGCGACAAAATCTTTGAGGTACACACATACATATGTACGTACACAAACACTTGCCACAGATGATATTCAAACACATAGCTGTGTAGTTACAGCTACTACATTGTTTCACATTTATGGCACACACCACGGAGCTTATAGGGCTCGCCCGTCTCCAGAGGTGTATTTCAAGGTAGATGACATCAGCAGGCTTGTTAAAGTAGGGCAATGGGAGGTGAAGTGACTGTGAATGGCCTCAAAAGCATAACTCTCTATACACACACACACACACACACACACACACACACACACACACACACACACACACACACACAGTTTCATAGTTGCCATGTCTGGGATTAGAACTCCTACCTAACTAGTACATCACACTATAGCATTACACAGTTATTGCATGTGCCACAGAGCTTACAGGGCTGAATCTTGTCCAAAGAGGTATTTCAAGGTGAATGACATCAGCAGGTTTGCTAAAGTATGGCAATGGGAGGTGTAGTGACTGTGAATGACCTGAAAAGCATTACTCTCTATAGACACACACACACACACACACACACACACACACACACACACACTTACACACACACAGAGTTTCACAGTCGTCATGTCTGGGATTAAAACTCCTACCTAACTAGTATGTTACACTATATCATTACGCAGTTATTGCATGCGACACTGGGCTTATCGGGCTAGCCCTTGTCCAAAGGGGTATTTCAAGGTGAATGACATCAGCAGGCTTGCTAAAGTAGGGCAATGGAAGGTGTAGTGTCTGTGAATGGCCTCAAAATCATTGATCCCTACACATACACACACACACACACACACACACTTGCCATGTCTGGGATTAGAACTCCTTCGTAACTAGTATGTCACGCTATAGCATTACACAGTTATTGCATGTGCCACAGAGATTATAGGGATGATCCTTGTCCAAAGGGGTATTTCAAGGTGACTGACATCAGCAGGCTAGCTAAACTAAGGCAGTGGGGAGTGCAGTGTGTGTGAATGGGCCATAAACCATTCCTCTGGAAACACACACACAACACTCAGTCACACACAACTTTACATTTGACAGGCCTGTGTATACGACTGCTAGATGAATAATGACTTGTACTGTCATGTGACACACTTATCACAAGCACCACAGACACTATAGTGCTGAGGGCTACCAGAAGCAAATGTCTACAGTGATAGACATTGGCACATCATGTGATATTGGCCAATTGGATGTGTGGTGGGTGGGACAGGCCTCATGATGGGAAGCTCTTTGTCACTGTCTGGCTCTCTCTTCCTCACATCTCTGTTTGTGTATGTTTGACCTAGTACAGATACAGGTTACCCAGAGGTAGGGCTTATATATCTGGTCAGTTCCCCTTCACATTGCGGTTTACGAGCAGGTTTGTAGCCACCCATTCCTGGGTTTGCAGGCAGGGATAGTATGGGCACACATCATCAGAGTTTCAGACTTCACACACTCCATAGCATCCATGCTTCTACTCCCCCCTCTGTTTTCTATCCTCTTCCTAACATTATGCAAACAATATCTGATAAGTATCCCTATAGTTATCCCTTCATCCCAGCGGTATTTAGGGGTTGGTCCAGAGTTCATGCAGTAGGACATGGGCATGCTACTGGGATTTGTCACCATGGCCTTGCATTTGTGTTCTGTGGACTGTATTATGTCGTTATTTGGGACTCCATGAGATAACATACATTGGCAGTATGGATTAGGCATAGCTCATTGACAGAGGACTCTAGGGATTTTGGTAGTCTGCAGGCCATCTGTAGCAGGCCAATGCATTCTGTCACTCCTACAGTCCCAGGCTGCAAGCCACTGGATTCCTCTGGGGTGACAGGGTAGGTGTGCAAGGTGTTAATGGTAATAGTTTCTGTTCTTATTAATCCATTGGTGTGGATGCTGGCAGAGCGCTGCTTACAGCTAGGGACACACCTGCATGGGACGCCTCTTCAGCATGCTGCATTCTGTGGGTATTCCCATATGGAAGTGGGGGTCATACTGTACTCATTCCCAACAGCAGGGATATGACCCGTGATGAACCTGTGGCTGATGGTGGGGTGAGCTGAGTGCATGTGTGCTATGGAAGCTTCTTGCAGCTGACTCATAGATATACGTGGACCATTCCCCTTATGCTGGCTTGTGCGGGGACATCAGAGGTTTCTCAGTACTTCATAATTTTGCCTTTTGTGGTCTGCCAGTATTTGGCCAGACTACATCAGAATTCCATACTACATAGACAACTAATGTGCTGCTAACCTGTATGTACAATTCCAAAGGTGTGTCCATTTGACAGTTGCATTTTATATACTCTATCTAGGGTACTTCCACCTGTGTACTGTGTGTATGTCTGGGCCCAAATTCATGCCATGTCCATCTTTCAGATGGTGACAGATATTACATCCGAACAATTAGTATGGATTACTTCTAGATTGGGTCTTGCTGGGATGCATTGTGTTTGGCACTGCAGTTGTCAGAACTTGACCCTGTCATCAACAGTACTGGCCATAGGCCACCAGGACACAACCCTCCATGCCTACATGCTGACCACTTCCACACAATATACAACACACAACAACCTAACACACAGAGCCCTGCATATTGTTCACGTGCAACAATCTATCCTGCTTATTTGGCCAGCTCAGGTAATCTGTACTCCACTGTTATTATACCCACACACACATGTTACTACATTTCTATGTAGGATTGTCGGGGGGGGGGCACACCTGACAACTGTAAACATTTGCTATGACTGTACTGGTATTTCAGGTACTCTGTTGGCTTCCATTTCATTCTGTATTCTGACCTATCATGCAGACTAGAGGCATATCAGTGGAGTACAGATCTTAGGTTTTATTGACCTACATTTCAATTTCCGACTTCTTGTCCTTCAGAACTAACATCCAACTGCCTGACCTGTTGTAGTCTGTCTGTGTAGGTCTGGAGGGGGGGGCTGGTCTCCATTGCCATCAATCAGAGTCCTTAGCACAGCCTTTCATTATGGTCATCTACTCCTGTCCTACTGGCTGAGACTGTTGGTTGGGTATGTGAGCCTCACTGACATGTATGTGTGTGTCCTATGGACACACATTAGGCCCACCACATGTCCTGCAGTGGGATTTGTCACCTTGTCTAGTACTGCCTACTATGTTGACATCAGTATTTGTTATGGATTTCATACTGCCCATATAGGTGTCTACTATCTGCTGCATCCCATTCAGCCACCCGATTCCCATGCATGCTTACATCCATACCATAGATACAAGTAGCAGAACATACTACTCGATTCAGCAATTGATAGGGAGAGTGACTTACCTTGTGGCTGTGCCAGTATTGAGGATGGTGCTGGAGGGCTGACTATGTCAGATGCACATAGTACACTCCCTATACTTGGTTAAGCACAGATATTGTCATGGTTGGCATCCCTTTTACTATATGTGTGAGTCAGTGAGGTGTCATTCCTTGGGTTCCTACCATGTCAGTGTATGTGCTATGCGTTGCCTCTTTGCCAATGCCTGGGCATGGCACCTTCTGCCTACGGGGGCAGGCTCAGGTTGTTCCTCCTCTGAGTCTGTCTGTGCCTGTGCTGGCCTTGGCAATGGTGGGGGGCTGTGTGGCCCTGCCCCGTGCTGTTCCTGCTGCAGCTTTTTCCGCAGAATCATATTGTGTAGCATGGCGCATACAATGAAAATTTGGGTACATGTAGCTGGAGAGTACTGCAAGGCTACAGTGGATATGTCCAGGCACCTGAACTATGACTTGAGCATCCCAAACACACACTCTGTTATGATTCTGGTTTGTGCTTGTGCCTCATTATGGAGTTCTTGTTCAGATGTTTGTGCATTTCTAATGGGTGTCATCAGCCATAACTCCAATGCATAACCAGCATCCCCCAGTAGGTGGCCATATGGGATGTCCCCACTGGCAAATCTCTGCTACAGCTGCGTCCTATGTCAGATGTGGGAGTCATGATAGCTTCCAGGGCTGCCAGCACACACATTCATTATAATGCCCTGGGAACCGCACACAACCTGGCAGTTGATGGAGGGGAAGCCCTTGCAGTTTATGTAGACCCTATCCCACTCGTCAGGTGGTGCTTTGATGTGTATGTACGTGCAGTCTATAGCACCCACTACCTCAGGGTATTCTGCTATTTGGTGGAAGAGATGCATATTACTGGTCAACGCCTCATGGGTGTTGTGGAAATATATGTTCTCACTGGCATGTGCTGACATGGCATCCAGGAACTGGTGGAGTACCCTGGATGCTGATGCCTGTGAGATCCCCATGATATCCCCAGTTGGCCTTTGAAAGGTACCTGTGGCTAGTATGTTTAAGCCTACACATACCTTGGTATCCACTGGGATGGGTTCCCCTCTGTTGGTTCTGTGTATGAGGCATGGCCGGCACAGCTCAACAATTTGCTGTAGGAGGTCCCTGTCCATCCTATGGCGCTCCACTGTCTCCAGATCATGTAGCCCCTGGTAGGTTACCCTTGGTCTGTACACTCTTCTTCTCCTCACTGTGGGTTAGTCGTCAGCATTCTCATTTTTACCACCCTCAGCCTCTTCCACATATTGATTTATGAGAGCGACAGCAGCCCCTATAATTTTGTTAGGTAACATTTCCCTGTTTGTGTACACCAGTGGTGTAGAGTTTGTGAGAAAAACCAAAGTGAAAGGTGTTTGCATACTTTATAGTAGTGCGCTGTGCTGGGCTGGGCTGCTGCCTGTGTAATTGACTGATTCTGATACATTTCACCTGACAGCTATGCTAGTTTTCCTTGTTTACCTTTACCTTCCTACTGCTGTTTTCCCTTCCCATTGCTTTCCTATTTAAGCCCCGAGGTGTGCCGTGCAAACCCAGTGCTCAGATGTGAACAGAGCTGCTATTTCCTGTTTTTTTTTTTTTTTTTTTTTTAACTTGGTACCCAGCACGCACACCCGTTTAGGCAATGTAAATACTACTAGGCAGCTTCAGACGCACCCAATTCCTTAGCTGTGCTTAGCTAAGGGCAAACAGGGGCCACTAATGCTTTAACGCTAATGCTTGGTTACAAAACCAACACTCAGCCTTCCCCCTTAGCAACTACTATTTAGTGGTCTTGTTGTGTTATGCATGCCATTGACTATTATGGCAAAATGATGATTTTGGTTTAAAACCTTATTTCCAGCTTTTTTTCTTATTTTTGGGCCGATCCCATTTGCGTACCATTGCCCTATGCTTAAACGGCCGAAATCGGCCAAAAAAAAGTTATTTTTTTATAATTTTCAAACTAGTTTTTATGCCTATGGCCATAGGCATGCCTAACCCTTATAATACATGCTTTTTTATGAGCTGTCATGCCTCCATTTTGTAGTTTGCAGAGATGCATTCAGATACTGGCTGAATACATTTCTGCAGTCTACACTATTCCTGCACGGATGCCTGCCTGCTTCCTGGATCGCTAATTCACCTCATTTGCATGGTTTTCCCCAGCAAATTAGGTAATTAGCATAAAGGGGCTGTGTCGGTGCAGAAGTAGTGTCGGAGCGCTCGTGCACTTCCCTGGAGCTCATTCCTGGATTGCATGTCGGCTATATTGCCTGCAGCAGCCCTTGCAGTATTCCTGCACATCGTGCAGAGCTTGCTGAATCCTCGGGATATACTAATATGTACATGGTTTTCTGCTTTTATATGCAAAAACTTTGGAAGTCAATACAGCTGGATTTTATGCAGCTATATATATATATATATATATATATATATATATATATATATATATATAGATATATATATATATAGATATATATATAGATATATATATGTGTGTGTGTGTGTGTTTGTGTGCGTTTGATTATTTCTGCATGTGAATCATAATATGTGCTTTATTTAGTTTAGCTTTTGTTAAGTGGGTTAGTCTCTGTAGGCCAACAGTCTTTATTTGGGGAGAATCAAGATGGTGTTCATACTCACTAAGGGAAATTTTGTCAGGGCACCAGAGAAACTCTCATCCTCTTTCAGCAGGGAAGCAAGAACACTGTTCCTTCAATGATCTAAGGATTCCATTATGACATGAGCATGCTGTAAGAAATGTCAGATTCACCTAGTGAACTGCAGTTGTCAGAAGGTAGACTTGACAAAGCAACTTTACATAATATTAAAACATGATAGCGAGCAAAAAACAAACACTTTCATTGTAGAGTAGGAACATTCATCCCTTAAAAAAATGTCTTAGGACTGCCATAAAAGTTCGTCATTACATTTAAAAAACAAGATGGCATGACCTGATTAACATCTCATTTTCATTTTTTACAACCTCCTTGAAATTTCTAGATCATTCAAACCAGGAGAGCTGCAGGCATTAATTCTTATTTGGCAGCAGTACTCCTTCAGTGAAGGTCATCCTCTGCATTTAACCTAAGCCTGTAAATCTGTTGTTCTTTTCATCCTTCCTCAGTGAATGGGTTAAAGATATGATCAGAAAAAAAAATATATGCAGCAAAACACAGAAACGCTCTTAACAATTTATTGAAACAGATGTAAATAAAACAAGCAAAGATTTCGGGGTATCCCCTTCTTCAGTGCTAATAACAATGCTTTAAAAACACATAGAAATTAAGTGTTTTAATCAGACGTAGGGCCATGCTCAGACATAGGGTCCTTCTTTAGCAGCCTTTTGTCAAGTTTTTTCAACTGTTTTCGTAAGTTAAATTTACATTTCTTATTTAAAATTTCCATTTTTTTTTTTACTACAACCTCTCTCTTAGCAACAGGAGAGTCTGTCCAATAGATTTATAGAAATCCCTTAGCTTACGTGGTCATTTTTTTCTTTCTGTACCCTTTCTGTCCCTGTTACCCTTTTTACAGGGTAATTCTTAATTACCATTACAGGCATTCTTGGCATTCTTTTCTGTAATTCTTTCTTTCTAAAAAAGGTCTTGTTTTTTTTATTTCTAAATCATCTTTTCTTAGTACTGTCATGGCATAGAAGCCAACAGGTTTTAAAAAATGCACTTCTTTAAGTGCAAAATCCCTAACTCAGATGCCCACAAGGTGTGCGTATATTGTCTTGGAGCAGCTTATCTGAACACCAACTGCTCATTATGTGCATTTTTCAACACAAGAGGTTTGGCTGACAGACACATTAAACTTATCCTTAAGGATTTACTTCCTTCCTCAACTACATCTTCTTCAGAGGCTCCAAAGCTCCTTCGAAACAGGAACCGTTCACCACCGAAGTCCCCCAGGACTTCTTTGGAATTGCCTCCTAAAATTTCAAAACTATCAGATCCAACTTCTTCGGACCCAAAAGTATGCACTTCAGATCCAAAATTTTCAGATCCAATTATTATATCACCAAGACTTCAGATCTGAAACCTAGTACATCATGCAGTCCTAGAGCTTGTTTACCCGAGTTTCTTTTGGATCCAGTCTTCCCTAGGGTGCATTCCCTATTAAACTTATCCTTAAGGATTTACTTCCTTCCTCAACTACATCTTCTTCAGAGGCTCCAAAGCTCCTTCGAAACAGGAACCGTTCACCACCGAAGTCCCCCAGGACTTCTTTGGAATTGCCTCCTAAAATTTCAAAACTATCAGATCCAACTTCTTCGGACCCAAAAGTATGCACTTCAGATCCAAAATTTTCAGATCCAATTATTATATCACCAAGACTTCAGATCTGAAACCTAGTACATCATGCAGTCCTAGAGCTTGTTTACCCGAGTTTCTTTTGGATCCAGTCTTCCCTAGGGTGCATTCCCCATTTATGCAAACTCCCAAGAAACAATCTAGGTCCAATTCAACTACACCATTAACCAGGTCCTTCAGAAGTCTTCCGAAACTGATATGGACAGGATGATGTGAAAGTTCCTCAGAGCTCAGATCCAGATGGGGGTCATCTCAACTCCATCCACTATTGGATCTGTGAGTCTTCCAGCCACTACTCACACAGCGCTATCTCCTTTTCTGATCTGTCCTTCAGTTTTGGAGCCCCAGGATCCAACAGCTCCGAGCATTCCATAGACGGATCTGAAGAGATTTACTTTTTTGACTCTGACAGCATCCCTGACCAGTTCTGCTCCAATTACTATTGTAATGCGTCCCCATCCCGAAGTGTCAGTATTGGACCTATGGTGCCGGATCTACTCTGATGTTATCGGATCCATCCCTGCCCCTTGGAGCTATAGAACTGGACACCTTGGGGCCAGTTCCCTCCTCCTGGGACAGATCTAGTCAGAGTCGTGATCTACCCATAGTAGAAATGTCGGCTGTGGACAGGTGGCCATGGCTTCTTTAGGTCTGTCTGCTTTCGAGGTTGTGGAAAGGCTTTTTTCTCATTCTAGAGTTCCAATCTCTCTTCCTTCAGATTCTCCCCTTATTCTCTCCTTGTTTGCAGTCTCTGATCTACTTAGCTTCCAGTCGGTTCCCATAGAGGAACTCCCTGTCTCTTCTGACAACTCCCCCTAACAGCCCCCCGAGCAGGTTTATGAGAAGAGAACATGTAAGAGGACACACATAGCTTCCCAGTTGGAATCTCTCACTGAAGATACTGATTTCAAGGAAGGAGAAGGGTCCCCCAGATCACCACCTGATGACATCTCCTTTGGACACATATTAGATATTCTTAAGCAAAAATGTGGTTGGTGTTCTGATAATCCTTCTCCAGAGGAGTCACTATTTTTGGAGGCTTTTGGTTCTGGCCCATGTATGTCTTGGATGACCCCCCCCCTCCCCAAAAGCAGATAAGCTTACTGATCTAGTCTCTCGCTGGGCACGGAAGGAGCCAGTCTCCTTCTAGCCAATACTGGGTTGACCTGATAGATTCCTAGCCTCCCTAAAGATAAAACCTCACTGGAGCAAAAGAGTCCCTGTAGATGCAGTGATGGCAGTAGCAGCCACTAAAAAGACCTAGCAGAACAAAGGTCATCTTTCCACCCTCCAAATAGAGAGTTTAGGGTGCTGGACAGATTTGAAAAGTGAGTTTTTGCCTCAGCAACATTCACCTTGAGGTCACTTAATTATCTGGCACACCTTACAAGGCTCTCAAGAGATTTGACCAAAGAACTGTCAAATTATCTCTGACTCCATGTCTGCAGAGGATTTCAAAAGATCACCTTCTCAGCTGGCCACTCTATTATCATTTTCCAATGTATCCATGAGGATGATCACTCACACAGCTGAAGGCTACTCACGTGTGGCCAGTTCAGGCATTGCCGTAAGGAAACATGCCTGGATGCAGCTATAGGATCATAGAAGTTTACTAGGCTAATGGCCCTGGGACCCTTACAAGTCCAGCCAAGAGTTTATCCCCAAAAAGAAACCTCATTGAACACCTGTCGCCCCTGTCAGTGAGGGACAGAGGTGGAACCGCTAGGAAAAATTTGTGGTTTCCCATTCACTCATCAAGGTTGTGCTTGAAGAGGGTTAGTGAGGTGCTTTGTTTGACATGTATAGGAAGTTTATTCCAGAGACGGGTAGCCTCTGGGAGACAAACCTGTCTCTCCAGCAGGTTTTGTTGATGTCGCATATTAGATTCAGGCCTTTAGAGTGCGTATTGCATGAGGAGTTAGAATTACAGATATGGAGCATCTGTAGTAGGGCAGGGTCCAAGATTGCCTTGTAGGCGAGACACAGATCACCCCTGAGCAATCTGTACTGTACAAAATAGAGTGATACTGATTTGAGCCTGTCTGCATTGGACAGGTGTTGGAGGCCATGGATTCTGTTTGTGAGGTATTTCAGTGGCCTTTCCAGTTGGTGCAGATGTTTGGAGCAGTACATACTAAACAGGGTGTTATACTCAATTATTGGTCTAATGTGGGAGGAGTATAGATAGGTAAAACCTCCTTTTTTTCTGGATGTATTCCGTTTACTTATGAGATGAAACAAGTAAAAGGCTTTTCTGACCATTGCCGCTACATAATGGTCAAATGTGAGGTTGTCATCAACCTGAGTGCCCAGGTCTCTCACCACAGGTTGTGTGCTTAGGGGGTTGCTGTTGATGTGGTAATCACTGGGGGCCATGTTTTTGCTGAATGGTATGATGATACTTTTTTTGCATTTAGCTTGAGGCCATGTTTTTGGCACCAGTCATTTGTTGCTGTAAGACCCTCTTGCAGTATGTTAACATCATTTGGGGAGTCAATGACAGCACCCAACTTACAGTCATCTGCAAAATTGGTCAGCCACAGACCTTTTGTCTTTGCCTGGACATCTGAGAAGTAGATGCCAAACAATAGGGGTCCCAGGACAGATCCCTTTGGAACTCCACTAGTGATAAGTCTGCTATCAGAGGTGGAGGTGCCTATTTTGACTTTGAGGGTCCTGTCGGTGAGCCAGTTGGCCACCCATCTGTTGAGACAGGGATTTATGCCAAGTTGTGTTAGCTTTTCGATGATGTCCGAGTGGGGGATTGTGTCAAAGCCTTGGCCAAGTCAAGGTAAGCTGCATGCACTGACTTTCCCTCATCTAGGGCTTTGGTGACAGTCTCAAAGAAGTCAACCAGGTTCAACAGGCAAGAGCTGGCCTTGACGAGTGTGAACTGGGTGGGGTCAAGTGCTTGAGATGGACTATGTCCTTGTTTATGAGATCCATAATAATATGCTCCATGGCTTTACAGATCAGACTTGTCAAGCTAATGGTGCGATAGTTTCCAGGGTCAGTAGTAGCACCACCTTTGTGCAAGGGTATGACAATGGCAGTTCTCCACCCTGCTGGAATGAAGCCTTTACTTAGGCTGTGGTTGAATAGGGTGCTTAATGGTGCAGCCAGATTTGCTGGAGATGGTGCAGAATACTGCCTGGGATACTAGCAGGTCCTATGGAAGCTATGTTCTTTGCATTGGATAGGGTCTTTAGCACTTAATGTGAGGTGCGGGAGACGTATTGGGGATGTCAAAAGGGCCTTTGGGGGGAACGAGGGTGAAGTTTGCACTGAACCCATCTGCTAGCAGGTTGGCTAAGTCAGCAGGATTGGTGTCAATGATACTGTCAAGTACTAATTTCGAACAAACTTGGGCTTTGCCGTGGAGGTTCATGACGTAATTGAAGAAAGCTTTGTGGTTTCCCTTTGTCTCAGAGGTTAGTTTCGATTCATAATTGGCTTTGGAGGCTTTCACTAGTGCTCTAATTTGCTTGTTGAGGCTAAGGAGGGAGTTTTTCTAATTTGGAATATGTTCCTTTTTACCCTTGGACAACAGTTTCTTCCTTGTTGTTGTAAAGCCTGTTGATGTAGGATGCCCACAAAATATGTTTGCATTTCCTTGAGGAGCAGATTTTAGTTCTTTTGGGTATGGCTGAGTCCATGCAGTTGTACAATTGTTGGTATACTGCAGTGGCGTACTGTTCAGCATAGTGGTGGTGTGAAGCTGCAGACACCCTGCCTTAGGAGGTTATAGTTGGCTTTTGAGACGTTTTTTTGCTTGAGTACAGTTGGGGGGTATAGAAACATCGAATGAGACAGTCCAATGATCTTATCTCAACAGGCAAAAACATGCTATGGGAGTGGTGCAGCAGTCACCCATGTTGCTGAGAACCAAGTCCAGAATGTTATCTCCCCTTTGGGGATGAGACGAGATGGTCTAGTGTGTTAGAATTGATGAAGTCAAAGAATCGTTGAGTGAGTGCATTAGTGCAGCAATAGTTCACCCAGTCTCTAGTGGGGTAGTTGAAGTCACCAAGGATCAGGGTGTTAGGGGTATCTTAATGGAGTCAATTAGATCCAGGTAAGAGGAATGGGTGTCCTGAGTCATGGAGGGGGGGTCTATAGCTGGCTATATCTTGGATGGGTGTCTTGCCAACTGTCAGTTGCACCTGGAGTAGTTCTAGTGCGTCATACTGGCAAACCAGTCTGGAGATGTGCCTGTCCTTAATGAAGACAGAGACTCCACCACCCTTAGACTTCCAGACCTCATTTTGGGGTCAGAATGTGTGAAAGGATGTATAGCCTGATAAGGCAGGGGTGCTCTCCATAGCCCTAAACCATGTTTCTGTGACCTCACAGACATCAGTATCTTCCAGTGCAAGGAGAGCCTCCAGTGAGTGCATTTTCAGGTTGAAGCTCCGAGTGTTAAGCAGCATGACCTTCAATTTGCTTTTTTATAGATCTTTTATGTTGGAAGATTTGTTTTTGGGGCATTGCCTAAAAAAGGCACAATGGTGGAGGCAAGAGCCTTGGCCAGGATCCAGAAACCCAGTGGTGACTGGTGAAGGCCATCTCTGACAAAGCATCAAGGCCTGTTGACCATGTCATCCCAGGCAGACAGATACTGGATCCCCTTGGAATGACACCAGAAACTAAGCCAATTTTTGAAGTCAATTATTTTTTGTTGGCATTGTGGTATCATTCTTGGTGAAGGTAGGATGCTGCTGGGTTTATATCACATGATCGAAGTTTCAAAACTTTGAATCTGATATGGTCAACACCATATAATCGATGTTTTGAAATGTCAAAAATATACACAACCTACAAAAACAAACCATTTAAACACTCTAGGTGGGGGGGGGCAAGCCCCTCTGCACCCCCTGCTACGTAAATATACCAACTCCGAGATTGCACTACAGTGCAGAAAAGGGAAAAATTTCCCTTTCCGCACTGTACAGAGATCTCCGTTAACAGATTTGAAGTTTCAAGACTTCAATCATATGGTGTCGACCATATCAGATTCAAAGTTTTGAAACTTCGATCTTCTGGTATAGACCCGATGCCGCTTAGAGCTAGGGTCATACCTGCCTGGGACACATACTTTGAGAGCTCAGTCATGTCTCCCTTCATATAGTCCAGGGTAGTACATCTCAAGTCATACACATCAACATGGACAATGACAGAGTTGTACTTGTTGTGGAGACACTTAAGTGCGTGCGTGATGTGGCAGATTCTGGAACCAGACAGACAACTGACCATCTTCTCCTTGTCGAGCCTGATGAAGGGAACATCAGTGTTTCTCACAATTGAGTCACCAATGACTAGTATGTTTGGTTTATTGTTATGTCTTGTGGGCTGTGATGGTTTATTGTTTTGCCTTATGGGCTGTGTTTGTGAGACACTGGTGTGTTGTCTGCTGTGTAATGTGTTTGGTGTTGTATGTGGAGTGTTTGTGAGTGTGATTTGGAGGCCTCTGCTGTTTAGGTAAGTTTTTATTGTGGACTCTGCATAGGTGTGTGTGTGTGTGTGTGTGTGTGTGTGTGTGTGTGTGTGTTGTGCTTGGCTATGTGATGTGTGTGTTGTGTTGTTTGTGTTGGCAATCTCCTCTTTGTCAGGAGGGCTGACTGTGGCATGAAAGAGCATGGACTCCAGGTTACTGATGCACATGCATTTCTCGCAAGTAGAAGAATTATGTTGCAGGAGAAGAAGACTGTCAGTAAACATGAGGCAGTTGCTACACTATCTCAGTATGCCCATGTCAGCCAGGCTCGTAGGAGAATCTGATGGGAATTGTCCAGACATAATGTTCTGAATGCTTGGAAGGACTTATGGAGAGAGGGTTTTGATAAGGGTTTGTCCACAAGAGTGTAGACCACAAGAATCTTGTTAAATGTAAAGTAACTGGCCTGAAGCACAAGTGCTAAAACCAAAACTAAGATGCTAGAATAGCAGATAAATTTAATCAGGCTACTAACAAGCAGTAATAAAAGCAGCAGAATAAACACACTTGAAAACTTAAAGGCAAACAGCAAAAGTAAGGAAATAAAGCAGGAAGAACACAGTTACAGTAAAAGCAGCTAAATAAAGTGTATTTTTTTTAAGTGGAGAGGGAGGAAACAGAAGATAGTACAAGATTAAGGAACTAAGGGGGTAGGCCTTCCCAAATGCTCTCTCTGTACTCAGTACACTGAGCTGATGAGATAGGACAGGGAGGAGTGTCTAAGGTCAAAGAAGCAAGGGGGTGTTTCTACCCAAATTATCTCACTTCACTCAGACGAGTGATCAAATGAGATGGGACTGGGAGGAGTGTCCAAAATCAAATTAACAGCAGGGGTAGGCAATTCCTAAGCCACCAAGTTTAACAATACAACACTTGCGTGGGAGGATGGGAGAAACAAACAGTGCAGACAAAAAAGAACACAAACAACAAAGCAAATATATAAATGCTATACAGTGCAAAACAAGTGCAAAAAAGTATACTTATCAGTTTATATATGAGTTGGTTATAGAATCCAATACAGCCAGGAATTTAACTGTGCTTTATCAGGTCTACACAAATTCAGAGAAATGTAAGTCTTTGTAAAAGAAGTACTACACAGAGAATGCATCTCAGGGTATCATGCGACTTTGTGTAGCCTTTCAAGGTGTCTTTCATCAGTGCATCCTTTGATGGAACATCTTTGTTTGCTCTGCCAATGAAGGAAATCCTTACCCACAGCGTACAAGAAGATAGAGCTTTTTTCAACAACTATTATCCAAATGTAACACAAATTCTGCTGTCAATATATTGCTTCAGGAAACCAAGTAGTAAAACACAATTATTTTATTCTAGTGCCTCAGTGTAACCACCTTCAAGGAATAACACAAATATAAAAAAACACACCCTTTTTATACATTTTTAAATTACATTCATTTAATCAATCATATAATTAATTCATTAAAATCATTCACTTAAAGCAAACATTTCCAGTTTAACTCATTATTTAAACCCCTAGGTATTAATGTTTTATACTTTAAAATGTATATACTTTTTATACATCAGTTTTTGTTTTAGTACATTCTCATTGCTCTCAATACATTCAATATTTTCTAAAATAGTGCCATACAACAAACTTTCCTCACGGTTGTGACATGCTTTAAAATGTGAAGATATTATTTTCTCTTCTTTTTGAATCTTTACACCCCTCAAATGTTTCATAAATCTAACCCTAAACTTCATCTTAGTTTTCCCCTATATAATACAGTTCACAGGGACATTTCAGTGCATATATTACCCATTTACTCTCACATGTATATGTCCCTTTGGACACAAATTTGATACTATCAGCTGTATTAATGATATGTGAACATATATTGCACTTGTTACATCTGAAAGTACCATACTGTAATAAAGGCCTTCCAATATTTTCTTTTGGTCTAACTAATATACCAGAAACCACCATATCCCTTATATTTTTGTCTCTCTTGAACGAAAAAAGGGTCTCCTTGGTAAAATGGTTGACAAAAACTTATCCTGTAACAAATTTTCCCAATAATATTTGATCATGTCAAACAATGCCCCACTTTTAATATTATAAACAGAAACATAGTATATGGAATTCTTCACTTTTTGATCATTCATATCATTATTTTGATAATCCAATGTCTTTACTTTTCTTCTTTTACTTGTGTCCCTTCCTTCTAGTACTTTTTTTTTGAGCTGCCTTCATGGACTTTAAGTTGTATCCCCTCCCCCTAAACATTTCTATTCTAGAGCAGAATTGCTGTTACGTTTGGATAATAGTTGTTGAAAATTGTGGAGAGAGAAGGAGTGTGTGGTTGTATAAGAAGAAAGAGGTTGTCTGCCATGAGAATCAAGTTTTCTACCCCTCAACGTACTTTCTGTAGAAATCAAAGTGGTGGATAGAAAATGTGGTTTCGCAAATCTCAAGGACCTTTCCAAGATCCATTCTGAGACAACTCTTTCAGAGGTAGAGGAGGCAGTTCTAACAGACGCCACCCTCGAAGCAGAGGAGGCCCACAAAATCAGGGTTTCCGGGAGTCATTTCTGGATGGGACTTATCAGTGCTCCTGAAGTGCTGGCTGACTGCCCACCTATGAAGGCAGTCAGGGATGATTGTCCTTGCACCCAGAAGCCTAGGCTACTATAACAAAAGATACCTTGGTGCTAAAAATAATATCCAGAGGTTACTTCATACCATTTTCCCAGCTGTCAGTCTCAAAAGGAAGAAGCTTCCCGACGTTTCACCCAGTCAGAGGAAGGCAGCAGCACAAGAAATTCAAAGGCTGCTAGACAAAAGAGTCATCCAGGAGGTCCCACCAGACCAAACAGGATTTAGAACTTACTCACGTTTCTTTTTAGTGTCCAAAAAGACTGGGGACCTGAGACCAATCTTGGATGCAAACAGACTGAACCAGTACTTGAAAAAGTCAAAGTTCTGAATGGTCACAGTCCAGTCCATTCTGCCATTTCTTCGCAAGGACAATTGGATATGCTCTGTAGATCTTCAGGATACATATTATCATATCAAAATAAACAGACACTCCTGAAGATATTTACATTTTCGGCTGGAAGCCAATCTTTACTAATTCAGAGCCCTGCCCTTTGGACTCACCACAGCCCCCAGGGTGGTCACCAAATCTATGGCAGTGGTAGCAACTCACTTGAGAGTAAAAATATTCCAAGTGTTTCCATACCTAGACAACTTGGTCCTCACCCCACCCCACCCCCTATGCATCTCCTTCATCAATTCAGGGACTATTTGCTCCAGAACTGTCACTCACTAGGGGTGACAATCAATTATGCCAAGTCAAATCTGACACCAGTACAGAGCCTGGAGTTTATTGGCACTCATCTGAACATCACAACACAAGCAGATCTCAAGTTCTTCATATTCTATCCCATCTGTCTCCTCCAGCCAGATTCATTCTTCAAGCACTGTGGTCTGTAGCAGCACCAATAGTCCTGGTTCCTTTCACACATTATTATAAGCATGTTGTTCAGTGAACAGTAACTGCTCATTGGTCTATTCTTCAACAATCCATATCTTTTCCAGTCAAGCTTACATCGATTTGCAAACACCACATCCATTGATGGATCCAGTTGGACAACATTTACCTAGGAAAGTCCTGTGTTTTACTGCCCCCAATGGCCACAGTGACTACGGATGCCTCACATTTAGGGTGGGAACCATTATTTGGGAAGAATGGTCTAAGGCATGTGGTCCCCCCCAAGAGACCAATTCACATATCAATGTCTTGGAGGTTAATGTTGCAGGCATTTCAAGATGCTCTTCTTGTAGGAACTGTTGTGATTCAGACCGACATGTCTGTAGTCTGGTACATCAGCTAACAAGGTGGAACCTGGTCTTACCCTCTCTGCCGGGAGGCTGTGAGAGTGTGGCAATGGGAGATCTCCATCAACTGCTTTCTAGTTGTGATGCACATTCCTGGAAAAACCAACATACTACCTGACAAACTCAGCAAGTTGATTCTGATACCTAATGACTGGATTCTCAAACACAGTGTGGCGGAAGAAATTTTTTGTCATTGGAGCCACTCTCTGCCCTCTTTGCGTCCCCCACAACAAGTGCAGTAGGTATTTTGCCCTGTTTCCCCCTCAGGGGGAGTCGCCGAAAGATGTTCTAGTCCACGTTTGGCCATCTGGTCTTCTTTACACTTATCCCCCACTTCCCTTGATCCCCAAATTCCTACAGAAAGCCGTTTTGTTGAAGAGCTCAGTCATCCTCATTGCCCCCTACTGGCCTCACCAGTTGTGGTTCCCCTACCTTTGATCTCATCTTTGATATCTTGCCTGGATGCTGGACTTAATTCCAGATCTCTCACACCCCTCATGGATGAGTCTTCTCAATATCTCAGCCCTCAATCTAACAGCATGGTTTTTCCAGTTCCAGCAATAGCCAGACAGCCCAGGCTTTCTTCCCCAGTACGTATCATTTTATTATCCTCACAAAATACTCCATCAAGAAGGTTTACAAGAGCAAATGAAAAAGATTTTCCCTTTGGGCATTAAAAAACATTGTTGACGCCTTTACTGCCCCTGTCTCTGCTCTTTTATTTTCTGGCTGCTCTTTTCAAAGAAGAGGCTGTTGTTTCTACAACTAAACTACAGTTGACAGACATATCAAATTTTCATACAGGAGGTAAATTTTTTGTTTGGCCTCTTCAAAGTTATGTAGCGCTTTCTTGAAAGGTACTTTTCTCCTTAGACCCCTAGTAAAATATCCTTCACCTCCCTGGGACTTGCCTCTGATTCTACTTGGTCAGACTCTGAAATCCTTTGAACTTTAAGCAAACATTGATTTAAAATTTGTATCATGGAAAACAGCCTTCTTAGCAGCTATTACTTCTGCAAACTGCAAAAAGAATTTCTGACTTCAGACTCTTTCATCAAAAACTCTGTACATTATTTTCCATAAAGACAGGATAACTTTACAGACAAACCATTACTTTTCACCTAAAGTGACTTCTGAATCTAACATTAACCAATCCGTTCATTTACCAGTCTTCTTTCCAAATTTTTCAAACAAAGGAAAATACCTGCTACATCTTCTGGATGTGCACAGACAATTATGTTTTTGCCTA
This sequence comes from Protopterus annectens, assembly GCF_019279795.1. NCBI lineage: Eukaryota > Metazoa > Chordata > Ceratodontiformes > Protopteridae > Protopterus > Protopterus annectens. Next base: position 604,911,425 of record NC_056746.1, on the reverse strand, counting down.
CACAGAACTAAGGGCTAGTTCCCTTGCAACTAGCCAGCTTTTTAGTTTTAGCACTCATCTGTTTCTTTATCTCAGCACTTGTTAAGAACTCATTGTAAGCACTAAATAAGTTACAAATTACTACAGCACTCAAATTTCCTCACTTGTCTAGAGGAAAACAATTTTTAGTACTTAATAAATAAGCACCTATTCAGGCATGTCTAAAGGTCAGCTCCCGGTGTTTTCTCCTGTCTACCTGATGAATCTGGGCATGTTGGGACAATGCAGTAATTGCCTCATGTACACAGACAACCCTCTCCTCCTACCACCCAACACTACGACCTGTGAGAGATGCACTTATATAGCCAAACTGGAAGCAAAGCTTTCTTTACCAAAGACTGGCCTAGACAGTCAAGAGGAGAAGGTAAACACTTGCACCGCACCACACTCATCACATAGTACCTCAAAACCTACACCACCAAAACACACACACAGAACCACAAAACACACACCTACATTCGCGGAGGCTCTCAGTACTAATCTGCCCAAACAGCAGAGACCTCCAAAGCAGAAATGCAAGCAACCTCCACTCTCCAACACAACCCAAATGACACATAGCCCACATACTCAGTGTACCACTCAACTACAGCCCATAAGGCATAACGTACCCAACACTCTAGTCATAGGTGACTCTATAGTCAGGCACACTGATGTTCCACTCACCAGGCTAAACAAGGAAAAAGTTACTGTCAGCTGCCTGTCAGGTGCCAGGATCCACTACATAACGCACGCACTCAGGTCACTCCACAACAAGTACAAATATGACTCTGTCATTGTCCATGTTGGTGTGAATGACCTGAGACGTACCCCCCCCTGGACTACATGAAAAGAGACATGGAGGCGCTCTCTGTTCTTGTAGCCCAGGCCGGTATGACCCTAGCCCTGAGTAGCATCCTGCCATCATCCAGAATGACACCACAGTACAAGGACAAAATGATTGACTTTAACAATTGGCTAAGCTTCTGGTGTCATTCTCAGGGAATCCAGTATCTGTCTGCCTGGGATGACATGATCGACAGACCATGCTGCTTTGCCAGAGATGGCCTGCACCTGTCGCCCTTGGGATTCCAGATACTGGCAAAGGCTCTTGCCACCCCTATAGTGCCTTTTTTAGGCAAGGTTCAAATGACAAAATGTTAAGTTGTCAATCTCGCCTTCATTCTTGCTTGATGGGTTCGGAGCCGATCCTCGGCTCCGACTCGGCACTTTGCTAAGCTCGAGAGTCACTTTTACCAGCTCGAGGCAGCCCCATATCCCATGATGCAAGGCAGTAAGTACCCAGATCTCATTTGCTGCTTCGCTGATGAGGTCCTCCTTTTGCCAACTCCTGGTAAGTGTTAGCTTTTAACTGCTTTTTGCCCCTAAAATTTAATATTTTTCACCTTTCTTTAAAATACCTTCCTTTTTACTTAATTGTAAGCCCTTTTCTGACTAAAATTATTTTTCCTCCCCTTCTTTAGTCGGGCCTTCATTCCCTCCCACCACCCCCCCCCCTGTTAGGGTGTGTGTATGTGAGAGGTTAGTTACAATACTTTTTAGATAACTTTAGTTGTCTGATTAGGACTGTGTTGTGGTGTTCTGTTTGTGCAACTATGTCCAAAGAAAGGGTCTCAGGCTTTAAGAAGTGTGACTCTTGCTGTCAGAAGATGTCTCTGACAGACGGTCACACTTCTTGTTTATATTGCCTGGGACCTCTCCACCTGCAGGACTCCTGTGCGATTTGTCATTCCTTTAGCCAGAGAGTCCTGCAGGAGAGGAGAAATAAGTTGATTTTAAGGGGTCTCCTTAAACCGGAGGGCTCTCCGGCCAAATCGGCTCCGAGCAAGACTTCAAAGTCTTCCAAGGCCCAAGCTTCTGTGTCTAAGCCTGTGGCCTCGGTTCCGACTCCTTCGGAGTCGAGATCGGCTCCGGCTGGAGCCGATCCTGTTTTGCAAAAATCTTCGGCACCGATGGCTATCGGTGCCGATACTGTTACGGTCACATCTGTGTCGGCTCCGACTGGCTCCGACCACCATGTGGCTCAGGCTTCGGTGTCGGCGCCGACCGGCTCCGACACCGTTACTGTTATGTCTGTATCGGTTCCGGCTGGAGCCGATGCATCGAGACTTTCTTTCGGAGCCGAAAAGTCCTCGGCTCCGTCTGCATCTATGGTTTCTTCGGCTCCGATGGTTCCTTCGAGGAAGAGGTCCAGGTCCCCTTCCTTGGAACCGATACTCTCGGCTCCGGCCTCACCTCTTCTCTCGGAACGGAGCCATCGGAGCCGATCATCTAGGTCATCCAGGCTTTCAGACCATGATTTAGAGAGGACACAGGCACTGGCCCAGATGCTGCATAGTCAGTCTCAACAGACGACTATTAGTCCACACCCTCTTGAAGTTCCTCCTTCGACTCTACCTCAGAGTTTGGAACTGGAGTCTTCAGCAATAGTTTCTGCTATGGCTGAGGGGCGGATACCCCCCCCCCCTTCTGCACCCTCGGCATCTACTCTTATCTCCTGTTCGAGACCTTCCTTAGAGGGATTCGGTGGTCGGGCTTCCCTGGTCTCCGAGGGGGTGTGGCATCGGACCCTTGTCGGACCCCACTCTTCCCCTTGGAGCCTCGGCCTTGGTGAGCTCGGCTCCGACATCTGCCTCGGAGCCTTCCCTTTCAGTGGGCCCTGGAGTCCCGGTTTCTTCGGAACGGATTCTCTCGGACCTCCCTGGGAGGGGGGCCTTCGAGGTGATGAAGAGTGTGCTGGCCACTGGGCTCAGCCAGCAGTCTATTCCCTTAGCTCCTCCCTCTACAGTGCCTGTCGATATCTCTGCCATCTCTCTTGCTCCCGGACCCAGAGATCCTCCGCCTCCGGTTTCCCCACTGGGAATAACCCCCTCTTCCGAGGATTCTCCTGATCAGTCAGGAGATCCTCCGCGCAAGAGGACTTGTAAGAGGAAACACCTAGACTCCCCTGAGTCTATCACTTCAGATACCGACTTAGATGAGTCGGAGGGATCCCCAAGATCCCCCTCTGAGGATGTCTCCTTTTCAGACATCCTAGAACTCCTAAAACAGAGGGGAAACTGGCCCTCCACAAATCCCTCTGAGGATGAGTCGGAATACCTAGAGGCGTTTGGATCTCGGCTCTCCACCTCCTGGGTGTCTCCACCTTTCGACCCCCTTATGGAGGTTATTGCTCGAAAGGCTTGGGCTGCTCCTGACTCTGTAGAGCCAGTTCCTAGGAGGCCGTCTAAATTTATTACTGCCCCTTCGGAAAAGCAATTCCTTACGAAAGGTGTCCCTGTTGATGCCATGGTGGTGGCGGCTGCCACTAAGAAGGAACTTGCAGATCCTTCCGTACCTGTCCATCCTCCTAATAAGGATTCTAGGACTATGCATAGGTATGGTAAGCGGATGTTCTCTTCAGCGACCTTTGCTATGTGCTCGCTGAACTACTTATGTCACTTCACCAGACTCCAAAGGGACATCCTTAAGGAACTAGGTGAAGTAGTACAGGATCCTACGGCTGCAGGGGCTCAAGAGAAAATTGCTTCTCAGCTAGGAATCCTTAATTCTATAGCTAACTCCTCCATGCGACTGATATCATATGCAGCAGATGGAGCGAGTAGAGCCGCAGGTACAGGGGTGGCTCTTAGACGTCAATCCTGGATGCGGCTCTGTAATTTTGCAGATCCCTTTAAGGCGTCCTTCACAAACTCTCCCTTTGATGGGTCAGCTTTGTTTGGCCCTCAAGTGAAGGATACATTGACCAGGTGTGAACAGGACGGCAAGACTCTTTCTGCCGTAGGGTTCCGTTTTTCCACCCCTTCTAGACCTTACCCTAAAGGACAGAAGGGTGGAAAGATGTGGTTCCGCAAATCCCAAGGAGTCACGCCGGATACACGTGGTCAGTTTACCCCTAGAGGCAGAGGGGGTAATAATAACAGACGCCGCTCTAGAGGCAGAGGGGGTCCACAGAACCAGGGAAGCAGAGAGCCTCTCTGACAAGCCCTTCCAGCATCCCTGAGATGTTGCCCGACTGTCCATCCTTGGAGGCAGTCGGGGGAAGACTATCGCTGTACCCAGAAGCCTGGCATTCCCTCACTCAAGACAGATGAGTACAGTCGATTATATCTGAGGGTTACAAAATTCCTTTCGAGGAAAGTCCCTTCTCTCACACAAATTCCCTTCCAGATGTACCACCCGGTCTAAGGGAAGTTGCAGAGTTAGAAGTATTAAAGCTTCTACAAAAAAGAGCCATTCAGCCAGTTACAACAGACCATTCAGAGCCCGGAACCTACTCAAGATTCTTTTTGGTCCCCAAAAAGACGGGAGACTGGAGACCAATATTGGATCTCAGCAGACTCAACAAGTCTGTGAGAAAGACAAGATTTCGAATGGTCACACTTCAGTCAATTTTGCCCTTCCTAGAGAAGGACAACTGGATGTGCTCAATAGATCTTCAGGACGCGTACTATCACATAAAAATTCACAGACGCTCCAGAAGGTTTCTCCGCTTTCGGCTGGGGTCCAGTCATTTTCAATTCAGAGCCCTGCCCTTTGGTCTCACTACAGCCCCCAGAGTGTTCACCAAATGCATGGCAGTGGTCACGGCTCACCTGAGACGTCAAGGATTCCAGGTGTTTCCGTATCTCGACGACTGGCTCCTTTCAGCCACCACCAGGCATCAACTTCTTCAAGCCAGGGATTACACACTAAATCTCTGCACTCAATTGGGAATTTCGATCAACTACGAAAAATCCTCCTTATTGCCCTGCCAGTCCATTACTTTCATAGGCGCAAACTTAAACACTGTTCGGATGTCAGCAACCCTCACAGACCAAAGAATCTCAGATATACAAAGTCACGTGAGGATCATTCTTGCCAGCAAAAAGGTGCAAGCCAGAATGGTTCTGAAGGTGTTGGGGCTCATGGCTGCGGCCATTACCCTTCTTCCACTGGCCCGCTTCTACATGCGTCTGCTTCAGTGGATGTTGTTCACTCAGTGGTCTTACCAACAACTTCCAATGCGTCACCAAATCCTGGTGACACAAATTTGCAAGAATCATCTTTCATGGTGGATTACTTCTCCCCAAATTCACCAAGGCAGACCCTTTGTATCCCCGGCCCCGGTAGCCACTGTTACTACGGACGCCTCCCTGATCGGGTGTGGGGGGGTCATTATTAGGGCAGGATGGTTCATGGGACGTGGCAACCGTTCGAATACCACCTGCACATAAATGTCCTAGAGATGAGAGCAGTGCTTTTAACGTCGCAAGCCCTCAACGACTTTCTTCCCTTGGGAACAATTGCAGTTCACACAGACAACATGTCTGTAGTATGGTATATCAACAAACAGGGCGGAACCAAGTCCTACCCCTTGTGTCGAGAAGCTCTCAGACTTTGGCAATGGGCGATCTCCTCTCATCGGTTTCTGGTAGCAACGCATATCCCTGGGAAAACCAACATTCTAGCGGACAGATTGAGCAGAGCTATTCTCATGCCTCACAAGTGGTCTCTCAAACAATCTATAGTGGAAGAGATTTTTCTAGAATGGGGCCGCCCATGTTGCGATCTTTTTGCTACTCCCCAAAACAGCAAATGCACAGACTTCCTTTCTCTCTTCCCACTGCCAGGCCATCCCCCCAGAGACGCTCTAACCCAGGATTGGCCCCAGGGACTTCTTTATGCCTTTCCTCCCTTTCCACTGATTCCACAAGTTCTCCAGAAAGCCACCGTTTTGAGAGCCAAAATGATTCTCATTGCTCCTTATTGGCCTCGACAAATTTGGTTTCCGTTCCTCCATCGTCACCTTTTGGTGCAGCCGTGGCATCTGGACCCAGTACCAGACCTTCTGATTCACCAATCGGGTCAGCTGCACCGGTCTATCCCTTCTCTCAACCTCACAGCATGGTTGCTCCACCTCCTTCCTTAGCCAGGCTTCCTATGATCTCTAATCCTGTTAGGGACATCATAGTAGCTTCCCTAAAATCCTCTACTAGAAGGATTTATACCAGCAAATGGAAACGCTTTTCTTGTTGGGCAAAAGCTAAAAATATTGATCCCTTTACTGCTCTAGTTCAAGCAGTTTTGGATTTCTTAGCGGAAATCTTTCACGCGGGCTCTTCTTCCACGGTCAAAGTTCAGTTGGCTGCTATCTCGAACTTTCATGTCGGGTTCGCAGATCACAACATTATGTCCCACAGGCTTTGTAGAGCCTTCTTAAAAGGAATTTTTCTCCTGAAACCTCCAGTCAGGAGTCCTCCTCCTCAATGGGACCTAAATTTAATGCTGACATCCTTGATTCTTCCTCCCTTCGAGCCAGCTGTTTCATGTTCCCTGAAATTTCTTTCATGGAAAACTCTCTTCCTGGTTGCTATTACGTCGGCTAGGAGAGTGTCTGAACTTCATGCTCTCTCTGTTCGTCCCCCTTATTTGGTCTTCCACAAAGACAGTGTATCCTTGAGAACTAATCCGACCTTTTTGCCTAAGGTCGCCTCAAAGAGTAATTTGAATCAGTCTATTGACCTTCCTGTATTTTTCCCAAATTACTCAAACAGATCGGAACAAAAATTACATTATCTTGATGTTCACCGCCAACTCAGATATTATTTGGACAGAACAAAACAATTCAGGAAATCCGATCAGCTCTTTATTTCTTATGCTGATAACAAAAAAGGCCTTCCTGTCTCAAAAGTGACCTTATCTAGATGGCTTTCTTCTGTCATCTCTGAAATCTATCAGCTCAGGGGAAAACAGCTGTGCTCGAAACCTAAAGCGCATTCAACCAGAAGCTTAGCCACTTCCACAGCCTTTCAGGCTAGACTTCCATTAGACACTATTTGTGCAGCAGCCACTTGGGCCACTCCTCATACCTTTGTTTCTCATTACAAATTGGATTTGGCCTCCAGGGACAGAGCCAGTTTTGGCTCTACAGTTCTCAGGAGTCTGTTCCATTGAGCCACCCAGGATAGAGGTGCTAGGGACGCGGTCCCATCAAGCAAGAATGAAGGCGAGATTGACAACTTAACATTGAGAAGTTATGTACCTACCATAACGTTCCATGTTAGTTGTCTTCTCGCCTTCTTTCTTGCGACCCTCCCTCCTTCCCCCTGGCCTGGACAGACCTTTTTCTCCCTACATGGAAGAATGCTTCTTAAGACCGTACAGTTCTGGTCTTCCTAACCCATCCTTCAGGCTTTTTCTCTGCCTTCTTTCTTCCTTTTGGGAAGTTTTTTATGCTAGGTGTTATTGCCTATAGACAACAAACGAGATCTGGGTACTTACCGCCTTGCATCATGGGATATGGGGCTGCCTCGAGCTGGTAAAAGTGACTCTCGAGCTTAGCAAAGTGCCGAGTCGGAGCCGAGGATCGGCTCCGAACCCATCAAGCAAGAAAGAAGGCGAGAGAAGACAACTAACATGGAACGTTATGGTAGGTACATAACTTCTCATTCACCACCGTAACAGGTACAAGCAAGTAAAATCTGAGGGTAATGCTACTCAATGCTAGAAGTCTAAACCTCAAAATGCACTCACTCGAGGCACTCCTTAAAATGGAGAACATTGACATCTGTGCAGTGACAGAGACCTGGTTCAAAGCTCCAGAGAGCACCCCTGCATTACCAGGCTATAATTCATACTACACCTTTCGGCCACCAAACCCAGACTGAAACACTAAAGGTGGAGGCGTGTTCATATTCATTAAGCATATCCACACCTCCAAGCTAGTTGCTCAGCATAATGCATCTGAGATTATCCAAGTTCAACTAACTCTGGGCAAAACCGCAATCCAGATTGTAGCTTGCTACAGACCCCCCACCAAGCCCCAGGATTCCCACTCCTCTTTTCTTGATACACTGGAAAATATTAAGGTACAACCCAACACTCTAATAATGGGTGATTCCAACTTCCCTACCATTAACTGGGAAAACTACTTATGTACCAACTCTTTTGCTCAACGTTTTCTGGAAATCATCAATTCCAACGCTTTGAATCAACTTATCCACACCCCCACCAGAGGCAGCAATATCCTAGACCTGGTCATCACCAACAAGGGTGACCTGTGTTCCACACCAGAGGTCAGCTCCTCGTTGGTCAGATCCGACCACAAGCTAATCACCCTAGATATCCACATCCCGCCCCCACTCCCCATTAAGAAAACAACCGTAAAAAATTTCTCCAAAGCCAACTTCACGCTTCTTAAGACAGAAGTGGCAAACTTCATGACACCCATGCAGATGGATAATAGAGGTACGACTGCTGAATCCTACACAAATGCACTTTATAAGCACTTACACGAGTGCATGGATCATGCTATCCCTAACAGAACCAGGATGCTATCCACCAAAAAAGGAAGCCAATCTGGTGGTCTTCTGCCATAAACAAACTCTACAAAAGAAGAAAGAAACTGTTGCAAAAAAGAGTAAAATCCCACGATTGGAGGAACTCCCTGGTCAGCCTCAGTAGGAAGCTGAGATCCCTCATAAAGTCCTCCAAAGCTAGTTATGAAAACAAAATTGCCACTGATTCTAAAGACAACCACAAAGCATTCTATAGCTATGTCAAAAATCTCAATATGGCAACACTCAGATCTGGTCTGAGTTACAGCACAATGACACTAAATATACAGAACTAACTGATATTGCCAACATCCTGGCAGATAGGTTCAGTGCTAACTTTACCCCCCCTCTCACCCCATAAAGGGCCCATCTTTATACTGGAAGAATGCAAAGTTCCTGTAATCACGGCTGCACAGGTAAAAACTTCACTTTCCAGAGCCAAGAACACAGCATCCATGGGACCTGACAACATCCCAGGCTGCCTTCCACGTGAACTACAGAATGAACTGGCACCCCACCTATGTACCATGTTCAATCATAGCCTCACCTCAGGCTTTGTGCCCATTGAATGGTGCACCGTGACAGTTATCCCACTCCACAAAGTGGGGGCCACAACAGACCTCGGGAACTACCGCCCCATTAGCCTGACGAGCCTCGTCTGCAAGGCCATGGAACGTATCATCATGGAACTCATAAACAAAGACATTGGAGATCTCCAAACCCTGGACCCCACACAGTTTGTAAAAGGCAGATCATGTCTCCTAAACCTGATAGACTTCTTTGAAGTAGTCACCAAAGCCATAGATGAGGGTAAGGTGGTTCACACAGCCTATCTAGATCTCTCCAAGACGTTCGACACCATCCCCCACTCTGGAATTATAGAGAAACTCACTAAACTAGGTATAAATCCCTATGTCACAAGATGGGTTGCCAACTGGCTTACTGAAAGAACCCACACTGTGAAAGCAGCAGACTCCAAATCAGACTTCAGACCAGTGACAAGTGGAGTACCACAGGGTTCAGTCCTGGGTCCTCTCCTGTTTGGTATCTACTTCTCTGAAGTACAGGCTAACACAGAAGGTCTTTGGCTAACTAAATTCGCAGATGACTGCCAACTAGGAGCCATAAGTGAAACTCCTAACGATGTGGACATCCTACAAAAGGGCCCCACTGAGACAGATGCCTGGTGTCAAAGACATGGTCTCTTCAATGCCAAAAAGTGCATTGTCATCCCCTTTGGTAAAAATTCTGTACCCATGAACTACCACATAGATGGTAGTCTACTTAACACCGGAAGTGTGATAAGAGACCTTGGGACACAGGTGGACAGTAGTCTCATCTTTGATAATCACATCGCGAAAGTGGTCAGGAAATCCTTCTACGTGGCACACCTCATCACAAAAGGTTTCTCATCCCGAAAAAAAGAGGTCATTGTTCCTCTCTACTCATCAATCATTAGACCCATTATAGAGTACAACGCCCATTTTGGTATGTACCTCACAAGACATCTACAACAACTGGAAAGGCTGCAAAAATACCTCACAAAGAGGATTACTGGCCTCAAACAGATGCCTTACGCAGACCGTCTCAAAAAACTCCAGTTTTACTCCGTCGCATATTGCCTACTCCGAGGCGATCTCTGCCTAACATACAAAGCTATGTCAAACCCAGAGCTGTTGGACATGCTTCACTTAAAGAAATCCCAATCCCTCCGAGCTACACGCTCTAGGGACCTAAACCTTGTCACCACAATAAACAGAACATGCTGGAGGGATAGATTCCTGTCCCAGAGACTTCCCATACTCTGGAACAGACTACCTATCTATGTCAAACTGAGCTCCTCATTAGCACTCTTCAAGAAAAATCTTGATGATTGAATGGGTAATAGGAAATTCACCCCGGGGATCACTTCTGTGGTTCTGCTTGACAGGGGCACATGAAAATAATTTTCTTGGGTGGCGAAAGCCAGGGTACATTTTTGGCTAGGCTTGTATAGGCCCTAGGGCCAATAGCCTACTACCTACCTATGAACGTATGAACCTATAAAGTGATCAGAAAATCAGCCCAGCTGTTTATCTCCTACACAAAAAGTCATCTGGGTTATCCAGTATCTAAAGTTACATTGGCTAAATGGATAACTAATTACATTTCTTGGATCTATTCACAACAAGGCTTTTCTCTAACAAGACTGTCTAAAACTCACTCAGCTATATCCATAGCCACTTCATCTGCTTTTTGGCCAAGAACTCCTGTTGATGATATTTGTGCAGCAGCCACATGGTCCAGTGCTCATACCTTTGTTACTCATTACAAATTGGACCTAATCTCCAGAAGCAGGGCTGCCTTTGGTTTAGTGATTTTTTTGGAATATCCTTCCATGAGGGCCACCCAAGTTTCAGGTAGCTGAGGACTCTGTCACATTAATTGAGGAAGAATAAAATGGACAACATCAGATATAAAAGTTATGTAATCACCATAACTAGGCATCTGTGTTGTTAATTTTCATTCATCCCCAACGTCCCCCCCATCCATCCCCCTTCATATAATCTACTAGAGGAACCTGTTGGATTTTTTATTGGAACTTATAGTTCCAGGTTTGAGCACTATTCTTTGAGATATCCCTTTCTTTAACTAATTTATGGGGATTTTATGGCAACAAACGTGATCTGAGGTATTGAGGATGGACTAGGTCATTATGGGTAGAGGGAGAAGGTCGAGAGTTAGATCCAAAGTCTGAAGTATGCAGCCAACTCAGATCTGAGACTCATTCATTGAGAAAGAAAAAAAAATGGACAAAACAGTTGCCTAGTTATGGTGAGTACATAATTTTCATTTTTTAACTTTGTCCATAACAGAAAATAAATATTTGTCTTTGTTGCATACTGTAACATGTTTTTACAAAGCATCCATACTGTCCTTTACCTCTGAGATTTGGAGAGTGTTTTTTATGTTAACACTTTGCATAGCTTTGGTATATCTTGGAATCGGAGAAGCCTACTGCTATATGCAATTACCATGGTCAGCAGCTGTGGAACAGTACTTACAGGACAAAACAGACTGATGCTTGGTTACTACATTCTGAGGCGAAAATTCCAGTGACTCAAAAAACAGAGATGAGCAGAGATTGGCAAGGAGATAATACTGGCAGTAGCAGTCACATTCAGGCAGTAATGGGGTGCAGCTGCACAGAGACTGTGGCAGACGTGAAGAGAGTGTGGAACAGGATTTCACAAAAGACTCTCCAGTTGATAGATACAAGGAATGGGTCATGGTAATTTGAATTTCTTGGATTCAAAGCAGCTGATACTAATTCTTTATTTAATGTAGGTAACAAAGGACTCAGTTGACTTTTGAATCTTTTTCTTTGCTTCATAACTGTATGGATTGTGTGCATACAAAATGTGAACTGTATCTGTTCTTTTTTTCCAGTACAACAGTCATGATTAAGAAGAGATTTTTGGTTCAAAGTTCAATTTCCTAAGTATATTATTATGAGGTTCAAACCTTTTTCAGCTGTATATGGTAACGTCTTTTCACTAGAACAACACTGATGAGAGATGCATGTGGACTGGGACTTGGAAATTCTTGGGTGTCCTTTAAAAATGTTGACAGTGCTGCTACATATTTAAACCGTATAATTAATATTAATGGGCTGTATGGCATAGTAAAATTTATTTAGCATTTGGTTACCAGGAAAGTCCGTATGGGATGATTAGCATACCCCGTTTCAGCACTGGGCCAGGGAGAAAAGCTCCACATTTCATCATATTTGCTGAAAATTATTACAGTTTAAGAAAACTGTACACATAGGCAAATTACATACATGTCTTCATATGGCTAAAAGTAAAAAAATCTTTACTTTTCATAATAGCTGACATAGGTAAAAGTAAAGCATTTAAGGGGAGAGGTGGGAAAAATTATACTGAAGAGCAAAATTTCGGGGAGAAAGAGGAAAGAAAATATATGACAGAGCATTAAGTCAGAGATTGCAGTGGAAAGGAGGAGTATTTAATAAGTGGATAATGTGTTGGCGTGATTTTGACAATTATGTTAGGAATTTTAGTGGAACAGATTAGTGAGGAATGTAGAAGAAGAAGTAGTACTGTGTGGAAAAGTATGTTACGGGATATTTTTTTTTAGTCTAGTATATGACAGGAACATATCTAAGACTTGAAGAGGTGTTGCTTGATAGTGAGTTTGGTGGGGGGGGGCAATCTGCAGATGCTGATTGGCCATTCATTTTGCCAGTATTACATTTGCGGACAGAAATAAAGGACTTTTAAACTGTGTATGTGGCATTAGCTGAAGCAGCTGCTTTTTACAGATTAAAGCTCCTCAAGTTTTCAAGTTTGTGGAGATGAACAGAAGTTTTTTTTTTTTTTTTTTTTTTGTTCCTCATGTTAAACTTGAAGGTGTCACCAGATAGGGGATGGCATTAATACAAGAATAAATTATTTTTGATAAAATTAAGAATTTTCTTAATAGGCAGAAAGAAATATGTCAGAGATAATGGAGAACACTTGACCTTAAATGTTAATATTACATGTTTCATCTCTAATGCTGTGATTGAAAACATTAGCTCCTTGTGGTTGTGCTAGCTATTGTGTTTTCTGAAAACTTTGCACTGTTTTACTTGCATTTATTCTTCTTCGGTCTGAAAGGGTTTAAACTTTGTTCCAGTAGTTTTTTGTTCCTTTTCATTCATTACTCAACTGATGGAGTTTGGATCTGAGACTCGGATCCAACTCAGCTGCATCTACCAGATCATCAGATCCAAGAACTGTCGAGTTCCTCACTTTACCCACGGTGCCATACCAAACTTGATCTTGTTTGCCACCATTAGCTTTAGCTTCAGATGCAGATCCCTCTGCTCTCGAGCGTCTTTGTTGGAGGTTTTGCAGTTATTATAGCCTGTTTGACGAGAGTTGGTTATTATTTGTAGCTTTTAAATTTTATTGTATTCTTACCTCCATCCCATAATCTTTGAGCCAGATTTAGCTGATTTCTGCTCACTTTTTAGCTCCTACTCTTGGTACCCTTTCAATTACGATTGTTGATATTCTTCCTTCTTCTTACTTGTTGGAGTATTTCTTCTTACCGTTGTTGGTAGTGTTTCCTCTTTTTATTCCTTTTTTTCTTTCTAATGCTGTAAAAAGAAAAAAAAAGTTTCTATCATTAGAAATTAAGTATTTTATTCTCCTAACTTCTGTATTGTTGTTGCTGGTATATCATGGCTGAGACAAGCCTATGGGATTCAAAAAGTGCATTACCTGTGGGGATAAGCTTCCCAACTCAAATGTCCACAGGGAATCCATGTAGTGCCTAGGTCCTGCTCATTTAGAAGTGGATTGTTCAGTCTGCTCTGTTTTTAATTCCAGAGCTCCAATGAATTGTAGAAACAAGTTAGCTTTAAGAGGCCTTCTTTCATCAACCTCTACTTCATCTGTTGCTGGGGCTCAAACCCCTTCCAAAAAGCCTGACATGAGGAAGTTGGAGTCTATGTCTAAAGAAAAGAGTCCCTTAAGAGGTCTTCTGACCGTTCTTTGACATTGGCTTCTTCATCAGAGCCCCCTTCAAAAGTACATAGGAAGTCAGATTTGTCTATCTCGGATCTGACCATTTTGAAATATAGGTCTCCACAGATCTGTACACCTCTGGCTCTTTCAGACTCAGTTTCATCTTGGTTCCCTTCTCCTTTCCTTGAAGGATCTGCATGAACGCACTCCATACCTCTGTCCACCACATCATTTCTTAGATCTTCGAAAAGCCTTTGAAAGCCAGTGTGGATAGGATGATGAAGATGTTCCACAGGGTGTAGATTCAGGTGGGGGTTATCCCAGGTCCGACTGCCACCAGATCCATAAGCTGCCTCTTGTCCACTTCCCTCTTAGTGTTTCTTTCTCCAATCCAGCCCACTGTTTCAAAGCTCTCTGATCCAAGATCTCTTGGGGGTGTCTTCAGTCAATCTGAAGATAATCTGTTCAACTCTGATGGTTCCCCTGAGCTGACTGGCTCCGGGCCCTTCAGAGCCAAGAGACTGTCAGAGGCAAAGTGTCAGCATCTGGTCCAGCAAGTTGAAGTCAACTCTGAAGTTTTCAGAGTCATCTCTTCCCCTTGGGGTTTTGGTGTTGGATAGTTCGGGTCTGACTCCCTCCTTGGGTGGATTGCTGCAGGGGTTGCAGGAACCAGTGGTTCGAGAATTCTGGCTCCTGTGCTGTCAATTTCTGTCTCCCATAGACTTTCTGCCTTTGCGATTGTGGAGTGGGCTTTCTTCTTGACTAGAGAAGAGACATCCCTGCTCCCCTCTGGTTGGACAACCCTGCCTCATCTGGTTCTTTGCTTTAAGCTTCATCCATGCTTTCCATTGAGACAGTCAGCCTGAACTGGTCTCCAGCCGGTCCACCAATACATCCTCATCTCGTCTGACACTTCCCCAGAACATCCCACTGAGGAAGTCCATCTGACGGGAACGTGTAAGAGGAGGCAGTTAGATTCCAACAAGAAATCTGTCATGGATGACACTGATTTTGATGAGGGGGAGGAGTCCTCCAGATCACCACCTGAAGACATCTCCTTTAGAGATATCCTGGAGCTCCTGAAACAAAAAGGTAGTTGGTCCTCTGACACCTCCTCACAGGAGGAATCTGTGTTCCTGGAGGCTTTCAATTCTGTCCCATCTTCTTCTTGGGTGACAGCTCCCCCCAGCCGATGAGCTCATCGACCTTGTTTCAGGATAGGCGTGGAAGGAGCCGGATAGTGTATAGCCAATGCTGAAAAGCCCAGACAGGATTTTAGCTCCCCTAAAGACCAAGCACACTGGAGCAAGGGAGTCCAGGCAATGCCACGATTGTGGCACAGCCACAAAGAAGGAACTGGCAGAGCAGAGTTCTTCTCCTCATCCCCCTTGATAGAGAGTCCAGGGCTTTGGACAGATTTGGGAAGCACATGTATGCTTCAGTGACCTTTGCCCGCAGGTTGCTGAATTACTTGGCATACTGTATGAGGTAACAAAGCGATTTGACCTAGGAGTTTGCCGCATCACTTTCTGGGTCCATGTCATCCAAGAATTAAAATAGAATATCCTCGCAACTGACCACCCTCCAGTCTATTTCAGATGTGTCCATGAGGTTGATCTCCATAGCAGGAAAAAGGTAGCTCAGTGGCTGCAGGTTCAGACATGGCCATCAGGAGACATGGCTAGATGCGATTATGTGATTTTACAATGTCCTTTAAGTCTTTGCTCATCAGTGTGACTTTTGATGGATCTGCCCTGTTCAGCCCTAAGGTTAAAGACACACTTTGCAGATATGAGCAAGAGGGAAAGCCTGTCTGCTGTGGGTGTATGTTTTTCAACCTGTCAGAGACCTTTTTCTAGGAATCAGCGAGGAGGTAGAAAAATGTGGTTTAGAAAATCCCAGGGTCCTTTTCAAGATTCACACAGAGATAGTTCTCCAAGGGGCAGAGATGGGTCTTGAATGGAGGATGCCTTCCTTGCTTAAGATGTGGCCTGCAGAACCAGGGCTTCAAGGATTCCTTCTCAGGTAAGCCCCAAGTCCAACTGTTTCCCTCTGGAGCCAGTCAGGGGACATTTGTCTGTGCACTGGAGAGCCTGACTGTCTATTACAAAAGATTCCTAGGTGCAGAGAATCATATCCAGAGGTTATACCATACAATTTTCTCTAATCCCTCCCACGAGTGTGAAGAAAATCCCCAACGTTCCACTCAGTCAACTTCCAAGATGGCTGCACATTGAGTAACAGCTTAACTCTAGCTCTCCCAGTGTGAAAACAGAAACTCAGCAGAGAAGGCCAATAGACTTATTTATAGGCACATTTCAGTAACGTGCTAGTAAGTGCACTGCCTGGATGCCAGCAAAGAAGAAAGACAGAGTACCTAGAAAAACAATCAGCTACAAAATGAGGAAGAAACACTGACTAGGGAAGGTTCTGCAGCTGTTAAAATTTAATGCAACCTCTAGATGTGATTTCCGGTAACCTACAGGAAGCTATAAAACAAACTGCACACAGACCTGGTTAAAATAAATAAAACACTGATTAACACAAACAAGAAAAGGCTGGAAAAATGGAAGAAGCTTCAAACAGATATTCAGATGAGGTGATAAAGCTGTGAAAATCAGGGGTTGAAATGAAGACTACTCAGGAAGAGATGTTTCACAAAATAATAGAATTAGAGGACGCAGCATATAGGGAAAACCTGAAATTTTCAGCTATACCAGAGGAGCTAGAAGGAACAGACTGCATTAATTATACAAAAGCGCAAATAAGCAACTGGACTGATATTCCACAGCAGAAGTTGTTAGTTGAAAGGGCACATCTTGTGTATGCTCCAAATCTGGCTAAGAGAAAGCAGCCTAGACCTTTAATAGCAAAGATGTAATCTTACCAGCAGAAGGCGTTGATTCTGTCAAAACTGTGGCAGATGGACAAAATACTAAAAGTGTGAGAAACAGAGTGGTTGTGGAGAATTATTATTCATTGTACACCAGGCAGAAGAGGAGTACATTCATTCCATTTTCAGGAAATGTTGAGATGCAGTGTGAGATTCAAACTGCTGCACCCAGCTGTCTTCAAGGTATTCTTCCCTGGAGAGGAAAAATCCTTTTTGATGAAGTGCATGCTAAGAAGGAAATACAAAAGTTTGTTCAACAAAAAGTGAGCTGTGAAACAGAAATTCTACTTCTTGTTCTTCTGGTAATAAAGATCACGGAGAGACTGTACCTTTGAAACCTTTTCCACTAGAAGAATCAAAAGTACATTGGAAATGAAGCAGAGACAGGATTTGGGAGATAGAGATGAAAAGTAGTAAAACTAGTAACTTAATGTGGGATTACAATGCAGTAATTACATTTGTGAAATGTGACAGAAAAAGAAAATCTGGAAATATGGGAGTTTTTCATAATTTATTGGACTTTTGGGGAACTGTAAAGTATATGCCCTGTTTCTTGTCATTAATGTTCGGAAAAATGCTTTTGGGGACTGGAAGAGATGAGAGAATGTTAATTGTAAGTAAAGTAAAAATGTTTTCTCAATACTACGATTTTTGTGTTTTATGTTTTTTTTTGCATGCTACAAAGTAATTTTTTCTCAGTTACTTTTAAGTATAATGGAGATTGTAAATGGTTGTGCTGTTCTTTTTTCCCCTTTCTTTCTCCCTTTTCTCTTTCAGTTTTAAGAAATGTAGGCACTACAATGTTAAAAAAGCCTGGTTAAAAGAGCATGAGAAAAAAAAAATAATTTGCTTTTTCTCATGCTTGCATGGGGAAATGACTGGATTAAGATTGATTTAGTAACTTGTTTAAAGAGAAAGCAAGTAAATGAAAAAGAATATTGAATAGTATGAGGCTTTTTCTAGCAAATGAATATATGCTTAATAGCAATTCTGTATCTGGCCCTCATGTCTCCATAGAAACAATCTGATAGAGAAATTGACTGACTGTTTTTCATGTCTCCGTGGAGACAATCTGATTATGAGAAATTGGCTGTCTGGTTGTCATGTCTCCATGGAGACAATCTGATAAAGAGAACTTGGTTACCATCTGGTGGAGAGTGACTGTCTGGGAAAATAAAAGAAAAGAGAAACTGGCTAGGAGATAAGGTTCTCTGAAAGTATTCATGGTTTTTCCAGCTGGGAGAGCTATAAAGGTAAGACAAAACCAGTTATCACTTAGTAGTAGCACTGGCTGCACCTGCATCTCAGCATGGGTAACTTTTCTTTTAGGTTAACTCAAGTCAGTGAGTGTAGCTGTCAGTTTGAGACATTTGTTCATATTAGGAGGGTACAATTTCAATATTTGAAGATGTGTATATAGTTTAGTGTGTTAGTATTAAACTAATGGGTTTTAAGCTGTATTGGATGTTTGTTTTTGTGAGGGCTTTCAATAAAACAAAAGGTTTTGTAAGATGTATCATAGGCTCAAATGGCTATGACAAGAAACAAGTATATAAAAGTTCAACCTGCCAAACAGTGTATACATGTAACACAGAAGTTGGAAGTAGACATTTAACAGAACAGGTGTTATTCATAAATTATAACTTTTTGATACAACGATGCTGTGTGCAAAGCCTTTAAATGTCAATGATCTCACAGATAATTTCAAAGAAGAAACAATACTGAGTTATACTAAAAATGTAAAGTGAAAATAGCAGTGTTACAGGAGACACACTTGGAAAGAACTGAATGTGTGAATTTTTTAATAATGATTTTCAGGATGGTTATTCCATGGAATACCTGGAACAAAGGAAAAGAGGAGCACTTATATTAATTGCAAGAGGAGCTCCAGTAGTGGTAGAAGAGGATAAAAAAGGGTAATGGCAGATTTGTAGTACTGAGGGGCTACTGGCAAGGGAGGAGGATTACACTGGCATGTATTTATATTCCACCTAAAACTGCTATAATGGAGCTTAAGAAACTTGTTTGAGAAATCCATTTAGGCCACAGAAATACCTCACAAAGAGGATTACTGGCCTCAAACAGATGTCCTATGCAGACCGTCTCAAAAAACTCCAGCTTTACTCCATCGCATATCGCCTGCTCAGAGGTGATCTCTGCCTAACATACAGAGCTATGTCAAACGCAGAGCTGTTGGACATGCTCCACTTAAAGAAATCCCAATCCCTCCGAGCTACACGCTCTAGGGACCTAAACCTTGTCACCACAATAAACAGAACATGCTGGAGGGATAGATTCCTGTCCCAGAGACTTCCCATACTCTGGAACAGACTACCTATCTATGTCAAACAGAGCTCCTCATTAGCACTCTTCAAGAAAAATCTTGATGATTGGATGGGAGATAGGAAATTCACCCCGGGGATCACTTCTGTGACTCTGCTTGACAGGGGCACGGGAAAATAATTTTCTTGGGTGGCGAAAGCCAGGGTACATTTTTGGCTAGGCTTATATAGGCCCTAGGGCCAATAGCCTAGTACCCTCCTATGAACCTATAAATAATCAGTTTTCAGCAAGGAATATTACTTTAGGTGGGGAATGGAATTTGATTTGCAGTAGTGACGATGTGTCTGTAGGGCAGAAGGGAAAATATAACAAAGGAGAGTAGATTTTTGAAGAAATTTATGAAAATGTTTGGCATGGAAGATATGAATTCAGTAATACGATTTCAGAGTGAATTTACGTATTATTCCCCAAGATATAAAAACTGGGCTAGGCTAGGCAGAATTTACATTTCACAGGAACATGTGCATTTAATTGAAGATCTTAATATACACCCAATAACTATCTCAGATCATGCAACAATAATAACTAAAATGAAAACACAGGGTAATGAAATAAAAATGAGACACTTGCATTTTTCTACCTATCTGTTTAAAGAGAGGAATTTAAGGAATTGGTAGTAGACATTATTAAGGAGCTATTTGAGAGGATAGAAATTACTTCCGAAAATATAGCTAGGGAGTGGGATAAATTTAAGTTGGAGTTTAAAAATATGATAGAGATAAAAGAAAGGGGGCTATGGTTAACAAGTAGAAAGAATTATCTAGAGGAACTGGTAACTGTCAAAGTATTTCAGAATAGGGGGGAATCTCACAGAACAAGATCATCAACTGCAGAATGCTAAGCAGAAAATAAGGGATTACTTCAGTAATATACACGAGTTTAGAAAGATTGCTGTTTAGCAACTGTTTTTTTTTTTTTTTTTATATAATAACACTAGAGCTCAAAAACTTACCAGAACAACTCAGGGAAGGGAAAGTAATAAGGGCTGTCACCAACAAGGAAGGTAACAAGAGATCTTGTAGAGGTAGTAGAATTGTTTTGGAAATTCTATAAAAGTCTGTGTAAAGCAGGGAAATATGGAAAGCAAGAAAAGATACAAATAGAAATGTTTATGGAAGAATTAAATATGCCAAGGTTAGAGATGAGGCTCAAGTACTAAAGGTTAGGATAAGAAGAGATGAGATAAAAATTCTGATGTATAACCAAGCTACAGGAAAGTATCAAGGAATCAATGGTATTTATATGGAAATTTGGAGGCTAGGATGGAAGAAAACTGATAAGGATCTGGAAGGTTTTGTTTAATAGTATTTTAAGAAGAGGAGAAGTACCAACATCCTGGAAGAAAGTGGTGGTAGCTGTAATACCTAAAGAGGGTAAAGTTCCATCAGATCCAGTTTCATACAGGCCCATTTTAATTCTAAACTGTGATTATATAGTGTACATGTCTATAATGGCTAAAAGAATGGCAGAACTAATGCTAAAATAGATGGGTATGGATCAGTGTGGTTTTGTGGAGGGCAGGCAAACATTTGGCAACATTAACAGAACATTGACGATCTAGAGGGAAGCAGAATGTAAGAAAATACCATTGTTGTTGGTTGGTCTTGATGGAGAGAAAGCATTTGGCAGAGTAAACTGGAACTTTATGAGCAGGGCAATGGAAGCATTTGCATTTCCTGAATAAAATGTAAGGTTGATTAGGAGGATATATGAGAGATCAGAGGCAAAAATTAAAGTGGGTGGGGGATCTCTGATAATTTCTGCTTGAGCAGAGGAACCAGGCAGCGGTGTCTTCTTTTCCCTTTGTTATTTGCATTATATTTAGAACCATTAGCAAAGAAAATAAGGGACTCGGAAATTCAAGGATATAATTGGTATGATGGTCAAGAAAAGCCAGCTGTATTTTCAGATGATATTATTTTATTCCTGACAAAACCAGAAAGAGACATTACAGTATTGTGGAACATTTTGCGACAGTTTTAGATCTTTTCGGGATACAAAATTAATGAAGCTAAAACAAAAGCAATAGAGTTAAATTATGTACCCACACACAATTTGATTCAGCAGTATCAGTATTTATGGGGAAATTATCAAATGAAATATTTAGGAGTATGGATTAGAAATATGTGGCAGCTAAGGGTATCTGGGAAGTCTAAACAAAAGATAATACAAAAACTGAGAAAATGGAAGCTTTGTTATATGGATATGGATCGTAAGATATAAGCAGTCAAAATGTTTTTAGCCTTATACACAGGTCAGGCATATTTATATCAACCAGAGGAGAAGTTGTGGATAGCGATTAATAAAAAGCTGAAGGACTTTATCTGGGAGGAGAAGATGGCTAGAGTCAAATGGGATAAGCTGATTCTTCCAGTAGAACAAGTTGGATTAGGATTACCCAATTTGAAGGGGGTATTTCAAAGCTAAACAGTTAAGGCTCCTATACATAGCACATGCAGATAACTATAATTCAAAGTGGAAAGGGATGATGTTGAAATGGCGGGGGGCTCAGAAAACGTGAGACTGGGATTTTGGATGCAGGCCTTTAAGTGGGATAACAGTAATTGTACAGAATATTATATCCATAAAATAGCAGAAAGTATTCTAAGAACTAAGCCAACACAGGAGTGGAGAAAAGAGATACTGCCGATAGGGATGACTGCAGTTAGGGATATAGACAATAGGCAAGAGGGGGCTGGAATTTATAGGAGAAAACTGGCAAAGGAACCAAGGAATTGGGAGCACATAACTCAAGAGGGGAAAGGTAATAGAATGGGAAGAGGCCAAGAATTTATTTGGACTGCAGATTAGAGATTGCCTTCCCTATCAAGGATTGATGTCAGAGTATAGGCAAAGATGAAGAAATAAGGGGGGTCCTAAATGAAAGACCAGCAATGGTAGAGTTTTTAGTAGAATCTAGAACAGAAGCTGCCATTACAACAGGAATAGGGCATGTAAAATATTGCACGAGAAATTGGATAAGCAATTCACAAAGAAACAGTTGGAGGATATATGTAACGCTCTCAAATATGCAAGAAAATCTAGAAGATTTAGGATTTTTCTTGGAAATGTTTACATAGATATTTTATATCCCAAGTAGACTGGAGAGAATTTTTCCTCAGATAGACAGAAAATGTTGGAGGTGGGATGAGGAAAAAAGAGGTATTTGGGAACTTATTTTCTGGGACTGCGGTGGGTTGGTGGAATTTAAGGATTCCCTGTGGGATGCACTGTCAGAGATATTGGGTGGGCAGTTTGGTGTGACGAGGAGATTATTTTTATGAGCTATGATACATAATCGGAATTGCCTAGACAAGGTAAGGCCTTGCTGTGTCGAATTATGGTGGCTGCCAAAAAAAGCAATTACTAGAAAATGGAAATCATATCTGTCAAAGTTCATCCTGTGGCAATTTCTTGTTTCCATCATGGTCTTTACAGTTATTTTTTGCTTCCTTAAAGTGTAGGGTACATTCCCAATAAGACCTCTGTTCAAGAAACTGTTTTGTAGTACATTTGAGCTGGAAAAAACTAACCTTATTTCTTTCTGAGCCAGCCATTTAAGCAGACTTGAAATATTTGTATTGGAAAACACTTTTTTCTGGTATCCTTATAAGCAACTCCTCTTTTACGCCAAGGCACTAATATGAATCGGTGTAAAAAATCCATGGAAAATCTTTCTAAATAGTTTCAATGAGGGTGAGTAGATTTTCCATAGAACAGAATGCAAAATTAGCTGAGGTTTTATGTGGGCAAAACAAAACCCATTAGAAAACAGTCATATTTATTTGTCTTTTATGCGTCAAATAAATTGAGTTCAAATTTAACCCAAGTTGAACCTACACTGCATTCAGCCAGAGCAATGACTAACTTCAAAAACATTTTTCAAGAATGGATTTTTGGTTGATACTTTTTGGCTTTAACTTGGGCTTCCCTGAATCATTTTACATTACACTATAATTTGGATATGATCTTTAGTCTTTCTTCAGAGCCACAGTAATCCAAGGAACAATTTTTTTATATCACTCAGGAGGATGAGCTTGGGGTTTGTCCTGCTGCTTTGTAAAATACGGACCTGGTCATGTCAGATATAAAAGTTACATATTTACCATAATGATAGGGTGCATGACTGTTGTCTGTCCATATTTATATATTTGTTATGGCTATTATGGCTGTAAGTGTTTTCTTTTTTTTTAATAATGTGCTTCACTTGAGTGATAAACTTGAGATTTGAAGAAGCATTACTAAACGTAGAGCATTCTGGGTAAAAGGGAGGGCCTAGTGCATGGGAAATTTTCAGATTATGAGCTCCCTAAGTCCTTTTATCGTAGTCTTACTGGTTTGAAGACGGCAGACCACAGTCGTGCAGAATTATTGTTCCGTTCACACAGCACTGTGCAATGCATAGTACAGCTTAAACGGACACCTTGACACTTTAAGAAAATCCAGTAAGCGAAGGAACGAGGGTTTCTTGCAGCTTTACTGAGATTCCTTAACTTTAATACTGTAAAATTGCAACACAATACAAATAGCCACATATCAGTATATGTACAGCTATATACAGCACATCTAAATACAAAAGAATTACAGCATACAAATTATTCACAGGCAATGCAATTGCCAGGGCCTGAGGAAAGAAGGTCGGGTCTGCACTCCATAAGGGCTAGAAGTAAAAAGAACCTGCTTCCTGACTGAGTTACATCACTTCCTGAGAGTTGATATCCCATGTGCCTCTGATACAAGAGGTTTGGGAAGTCACTCAGCATAAGTTCTAGCTTTGCTGGAGTTTTCATTTTGTTTTTACTGATTGTTTTTTTAATGAGCTTCTCGCTTATTGTTTTAGTTTGTTGTTTGGGATATTTTTGCAGTGACCCTAATGATAATGGACATCAGCTGTGTATAACAGCCCTGTATTTTTTATGCTTAGTCAAACACTCTGCTTGTGCTGTGCTGATGAGGTCATAACAAGGCCTAAACATGTATATCCACGGCTAGTGGGGTTTGGCTTTATTGGCCTGAAATTGTCCATTAAAATGACGAAACAAGTCATGGGCATTCAGAATCGCCAGTTAGCTGAAACACCTAATGTTCATAAGGGTCATTTGCATATATCCCATGTGCCTCTGATACAAGAGGTTTGGTAGGTCACTCAGTGGAAGTTCTAGCTTTGCTGGAGTTTTCATTTTGTTTTTACTGATTGTTTTTTCAGTGACCTTCTCACTTTTTGTTTTAAACTGTTATAAAATAAAAAGCCACTAGATGGCAGAAACAGATCAATAAATGCTGAAACTATACAGCTATAATAAAAACTGCCCAAATGTGCTATGAAGGGCAGAATAACTATCATAATGGTAAGTGTACAACTTTAATTTATTTTAGTACAAGACTTGGTTAGTGTTGTACAACCTATGATGTCATAATTTGTTTTGGTATTCTTCTTTGGGGTGTGGAAGGGTGAGGGTTGCTGTGGGCTATGAAAGTTGCCAGCCAGTAGATAAGGCTGAATTTTAAAGAGGATTATGAGTGGATTGCCAATCCTAACTGATTTATGTGTCCGAGACATGAATGCTAAGAAATTCACCTCAAGAGCAAGCTTGCTAGGCTTGGCATCCATGTCAAGAACACATAATAGTAGGTTAAGATCAGTGACCTGATTGTAATTGTTTGTAGTGCATGGAGCTATATCTGTTCATGTAGTACCAGTTACAGTAAACAAGAAAAAAAATGCTAAGTATTTTGCTAGCTTTGAAAGCCGTAAAGCACTAAACGAACACTATTAGAAAGATGGTGTAACATAGTCCCTTTCATTTACACTCACTTTTAATGCCTCTCAACTCTCCAGATTTTCACAGAATGTCCAGGTTTTTCCTCATATGCTTGGTCTTTTCCTCATAAAGTCCGTGGTTTTCAAACAAATTACTGAGGACTGAATTCATAAAATAATGACATATATTTAAGTTTCAGATTTTGTATCCTTCAGAAAATGCAGGTGACCATACATCCTGCTATTCTGGCAATTGTCTGTTTATAGAAGGAAGTTGGGGACACATTATTGGTATGGACAGCAGGCAGAAACAAATCTTTTATTCTGACCCTGTCATTTGCTGGTCAGTACTGGCAGATTTTACTGTCTAGCACTAGACCCACCTTAACAACTTAAATAAGGGGTGCTTAACATTTGTTAAGACTAGGTCTTGCACCACTGCAGCACTTAAATGATTTATCTTTTTCTGAATATCAGAGTATAATCACTGTGCTACATGCACTACATTCTAATTATTTTATTAGACCAGATTGAATTGGGGAAGGATTTCTGACTATAAACATAATAAAAGGGTTGAAAATAATACTGAAAACAAGCTTCGGTCCCACCAATAAGCGTGTAACGGCTCAGTAATCCACAAGATAACGAAATAAACTCACAGTTTATTGTTCAACATCACGAAGAGACACCATAAGAGACAACAGACAAGACTGCAGGATCCGTGTAAGTGGTTAACCCCACACAAAAGCCTGCTGAATCAAACATAAATCGTGCACAACGTATAAATATTAAAAATAAAAAACGCCAATGCGGTCAAGTTTAGCGCTTTCAACCATATATCTGGTCTTCCTCAGAACTAAGGGTTAAAACATTTGAAAACTCTTTAAATAAATTCTTTGGCACCAAAACAAACTAATAATAAAATTTAAAGGTACATTGCAGTTCCATATTAAAGCTATGCATATATCGTATAAATCCAAGTGGATGCATAAGGGATGCAAAAAAACATATATTAAATAATCTTGTGAGCGTCTCAATACAGGAAACAATGCTATATGCTAAAATATCATTACTGCATACAAGCTTACTGCTTTTAAACTGTGACATAAAGCTTAAAAATATAAATATATATGTATATGTATAATAATTATGTTGAGTGTACTGTTGAGTCGTATTGTTAACTGTCTCTCATATGAATTGGGTATTGATGAGTAAACTGAATGAATAATTAATGTTATAGAATAGAATACAATACAATAAAATATGTGAATAAATACATGATTGCAAATTAGATTAATTTTATAAATATTAGTATTAAAAATAATAATATAAATGTTAATACATTAATAAATATATTAATAAATATAAGTATTGATATAAAAAAGATTATTATATATAAACCTTTAAAATCATATATCTATCATATATCATATATATAAACATAACATTGGGTAGAGCAGTCATTGTGTTATTAGGTATTGAAAGATGCCAAATGCACATTGCCTTCCTTGTGTGATTTATGATGGCAGAGGTGTTGCTTGTTTTCAAGTTAAAGTAGAACAGGGTGTAATACCATTTTTGCGATGAAACAGGTAATGGATGTAACAAGTTACTAGTTATTGACAGGCTAATACTTGAACATTATATAAATTGTAACAAAGTATAAAAGGTGGTGAGATGTTCGTTAAAACAATAAGGAAAAGGAGTTCAGATAGACATGAAGGTTATTGCAGAAGAGCCTTATTATTAAACACAAGGATGACACAATTTCTGGTTAGTATGATATTGAAACATGAGGTAATAGCAAATTAATATGTAACACCACAGGAAGGAGATTTTTTTCTTGAAGAATCAGCTAGTGAGATAAGCCAGGCGTGAATTTGCCTGTTTTCTGGGGTAATGATATTTAGGATCAAGGATGATTGTCTTGTACATTAAGACAGATTATCTTTGGCAGAAGGGAAAATAAAAGGATCTGAAATATAAAACAGCTCTTTGCTCCTAGAATCTGAGGATGTTATGTAGTCCTATCTCACCTACATTCTTACCCGTGGGTTCGGAGCTGAATATCGGCTCCGACTCGGCCGATTTTTACTAGCTCAAAGTCTCTCATTGGCTGGGCTAAGAGGGTATCCCATGGTGCACTGCTCCCTATCCCCAGATCTCATTTGCAGCTTGTATAGCTCAGACGTGGTCACGCTTGGCTGTGGCTAAGTACTTTCTCTTTTACTATTTCTCTTTGAGAAAGTTGTTTATTCAAACCCAAAAGCTATTTTAATAGCTATTCTTGCTGATCGCTAATTTGTGTGTGTGTTTCAGTGCTTGTGTTAGTTGTTTGGTATCCCTCCTATTCCAGCAGGCTAGGCCTGTTTTAGTTAGAGGACCTAGTCCTCCTCTCTGTCATTGAATTAACCTTTGGTCTTGTGTTTCCTGAAGAACCATTTCAATTAGAGGTTCTTGTGTGTGACTAGTATTGTTTTCCCGTTGTGTCTTGTTGTGTGAACCGTTTAGATTAGAGGTTCTTAGTGTGCCTGTTGGTTTTAGTACCTGGTGTTCAAAATTGTGTGGTATTTCCCACCATTTTTTGTGATTTACATCTAGGCTTCCTTTACCGTTCATTGTAAAATGTCCAAAGATCAGAAGGAACATAAGCCTTCTGGCTTTAAGAAATGTTCCAAATGTAGATATAAAATGTCCATCATGGATGGACATTCTGTGTGTGTCTGCTGCCTCGGAGCCATCCACTTACAGGAGTTGTGCAGTTTTTGCCACGCGTTCAGTCCTAGGGTGCTCCAGGAGAGAAAAAACAAGTTAATTTTAAAAGGACTTTTAAAACCATCTTTTGAGGAAGCTATTGATTCGGCTTCTAGTACTAAGTCTAAAGCTTCCAAGTCCAAGAAAAGGTCTCTGGCTCCATCTGCTACTTCGGAGCCCCCGGAGAAGATTACAGTTTTGGACTCTACCTCCTCGGCTCCACTGTCTTCGGGGCCGCAGGAGGTATCTGTATTAACCGAATCGGCGTCGGCTCCAATTATCCTTGAGCCCATTCGGAGCCGATCGCCCAGTGTCAGACTTGGTTCACTGGACAAGAGATCCCAATCTCCATCTATCTCCTCCAAATCCTCCAGGCTTTCTGATTTGGATGTTGACAGGGTAGTGCAAAGGCTCCTGCAATCGCCGGTGTTGGCCAAATTGTTTTCGGCTCTGACCCACTCGGCTCTGGAGCCAGTTACCATGTCTGTTTCGATGATTCCTCCTCCGAGCACTTCCTTGTCATCAGAGCCGGTATGCTTCGCTCTGAGTGATGTTCCTGCGCCGGCTCCGATACCCCCTTTGGGTTTATCGGTGCCGACTTCGGCTCCGACCATGTCGGTTCCGTTCACAGGGTTCGAGACTTGGGTCTCTTCGGTCGGGCCCGAGGGGGATACGTCGGGACAGCTGTCGGTTCCTAGTCTCCCACTTGGTGCATCGACTCGGGAGACCCCGGTCCTGGTCGTGGCCTCAGAGGCTGGTCGGTTCTCGGAGCCGGGAGGACCTGCCTTCGAGGCCATGTGGAGCACGCTGGCAAGATCATCAGCTACATTACCCGGGTCAGTCATTCCATCCCCCACCACCCCGGCAAGAGCCTCTGAAACTCACCTGTCCTTAGTTACATTCAAAAGGTTCACGCACGAAAGACAACGTGCGCGGTCCCAAAAGACCTGTAGACCAACAAAATTGGGCCAGCACATAGAAGATTGCGCAATATTTTATTATTATTATCAAACCATAAAATCTAAATGTAATGGTTGTAAGCCATTACAAAAGCAAACTGGTTTCGGCTTAGAACAGCCTTTATCAATGCTACAAAAATTTAGTTGAAAAAAAGTCTCCGCCATATCCACCTGTGTATATATATATATATATATATATATATATATATATATATATAGAGTCCAGCCCTTAAAGGGACATACACACCATATCCCCAAATACATGGCATAATAAAATAACATGTATCTGAGACATTATACAGAATAACTGCTGTATGTAAAACAATCATAGAATAAACCATGACAACCACTGAAACGGATTATATAATAAATATTTGTTACTATTATATCAAAATAAGATATTGAAGATATATATATATATAAATATAAGGATCCAAGTATTACTTGCTAAAGGCTTATAAATGTACATAATGTGTAATGATAGATATATTACAGTATCTCACTTTCAAGATGCAGAAATAAAAATAAAAATTGCAAAAATAAAATAAACTATATCTTATACTGTATATATTGTGTTATTCTGATTCATTTAATCCAGGCCAGAACAGGCCACCCAATTTAATAATCCACTTGTTCTCCATATGGTTAAGTTTACTGTGCCAACCTGCTTTGAAATTTCTATGTAATGTTATCCTATCAATAATAACAAATTTAAATACAGCAGATGGATGATCAATAACGTATTTATACAGTGCATTGGTTAGACGTTTATTCCTAATAGCACTCATATGCTCCCCTATTCTGAATTTTACAGGCCTGGAAGTCTGGCCACTATAAAAGGCAGAGCAAGTGCACGTTGCTAAATAGACCACCCAATCTGAGTTGCAGTTAGCAAAAATTCTAATGTTGAACACTTGAGAAGTGTTCTTGCTTGTAAACTCAGTTGTTTTGGATATATGTTGACAAGCAGTGCAATGGCCACATGGGAAGCAGCCCACTAATATGTCCCCAAAAAGAGTTGTTTGATTTGGAATATTGGGAATATATCTCTTGTAGTGGGTAAGGTATGAATTAATGTTCCGTCCTCTACGATAAGAAAATGAACATTGTTTGGGTAAGATGTTATTCAAAAAGTCATGTAATAACAAAATGTCCCAATGTTGATTGATAATGTCTCTAAACTTATTAGTGTTGGTCCCATAAGTAGTTACTAACCTCAAGGATTGATCAGAAACTGATTGAGAAGTTACCCTGTCCTTTGATTTATATTCTAATAATCCTGTACGTGTTAACCTGTTGGTTTCATCCATAATATCAGAAAGATTGTGTTGATCATAACCACGATTGATAAATCTTTGTGACAAATCCAGACTGCAAGTAGCATATTCTTGTTCAGAGGAGCAGATGCGTCTAATCCGCATAAACTGAGATTTTGGGATATTGCGGATGATGTGGCGTGGGTGAGTTTCTGATCAATCCTTGAGGTTAGTAACTACTTATGGGACCAACACTAATAAGTTTAGAGACATTATCAATCAACATTGGGACATTTTGTTATCACATGACTTTTTGAATAACATCTTACCCAAACAATGTTCATTTTCTTATCGTAGAGGACGGAACATTAATTCATACCTTACCCACTACAAGAGATATATTCCCAATATTCCAAATCAAACAACTCTTTTTGGGGACATATTAGTGGGCTGCTTCCCATGTGGCCATTGCACTGCTTGTCAACATATATCCAAAACAACTGAGTTTACAAGCAAGAACACTTCTCAAGTGTTCAACATTAGAATTTTTGCTAACTGCAGCTCAGATTGGGTGGTCTATTTAGCAACGTGCACTTGCTCTGCCTTTTATATTGGCCAGACTTCCATACCTGTAAAATTCAGAATAGGGGAGCATATGAGTGCTATTAGGAATAAACGTCTAACCAATGCACTGTATAAACACGTTATTGATCACCCATCTGCTGTATTTAAATTTGTTATTATTGATAGGATAACATTACATAGAAATTTCAAAGCAGGTTGGCACAGTAAACTTAACCATATGGAGAACAAGTGGATTATTAAATTGGGTGGTCTGTTCAGGCCTGGATTAAATGAATCAGAATAGCACAATATATACAGTATAAGATATAGTTTATTTTATTTTTGCAATTTTTATTTTTATTTCTGCATCTTGAAAGTGAGATACTGTAATATATCTATCATTACACATTATGTATATTTATAAGCATTTAGCAAGTAATACTTGCATCCTTATATTTATATATATATATCTTCAATATCTTATTTTGATATAATAGTAACAAATATTTATTATATAATCCGTTTCAGTGGTTGTCATGGTTTATATTATGATTGTTTTACATACAGCAGTTATTCTATATAATGTCTCAGATACATGTTATTTTATTATGCCATGTATTTGGGGATATGGTGTGTATGTCCCTTTAAGGGCTGGACTATATATATATATATATATATATATATATATATATATATATATATATATATATATATATATATATATATATATACACAGGTGGATATGGCGGAGACTTTTTTTAACTAAATTTTTGTAGCATTGATAAAGGCTGTTCTAAACCGAAACCGGTTTGCTTTTGTAATGGCTTACAACCATTACATTTAGATTTTATGGTTTGATAATAATAATAAAATATTGTGCAATCTTCTACATGCTGGTCCAATTTTGTTGGTCTACTCACCTGTCCTTAGACAGCAGAGCTCCAGGCCCTAAGGACACCCCCACGAGTGGTCCCCAACCTTCTGAGGGTCTCCCAGTGTCTTTGCCTGAGGAGCCCCCTAGAAAGAAATTGTGCAAGAGGAAGCACATAGACTCCCAGGATGAGTCTCTCACCTCCGATACTGACCTCGAGGAATCGGAAGGGTCCCCCAAGTCTTCCTCCGATGATGTTTCCTTCTCAGATATCCTGGAGATTCTGAAACAAAGAGGAGGCTGGTCTTCCAAAACTCTTTCTGAGGAGGAGGAGTCAGTATTCCTTAAAGCTTTTGGCGCTCAACCTTCTGCCTCCTGGGTGTCTCCACCCTTCGACAAACTGCTTGACCTCATTTGTCGAAGAGTGTGGGAAAATCCTGATTCTGTAGAGCCCGTGCCCAGGCGCCCCAACAAGTTCCTGTCCGCACCCTAGGGAAAAGAGTTTCTATGAAAAGGAGTCCTGGTAGATGCCATGGTGGTGGCGGCAGCCACCCAGAAGGAAGTTGCAGAATCTTCCTCATCGGTTCATCCTCCTAACAAAGAGTCTAGGACCATGGACCGGTACGGGAAGCGTACCCTATTTTCAGCAACCTTCACCTTATGGTCGCTGAATTATTTATCTCACTTCACTCGGCTCCAGAGAAATCTCCTCAAAGAACTGGGAGATACTCTTATGGGTAACATACCTGAGGCGGTAGCCCAGACAGTTAACGCATAGGTTTCTACCCTCAACTCCATCACTAACTTGTCCATGTGGCGCATTTCATATGTGGCCAAAGGAGTGAGTAGGGCGGCGAGCTCAGGGGTCGCCCTTAGAAGGCAGGACTGGCTACGCCTGTGTCACTTCGTGGAGGCCTTCAAGACTTCCTTCACTGATGCCCCATTTGACGGTTCCTCCTTGTTTGGGACCAAAGTGAAAGACACGCTGCAAGAGGGAAAGACCCTGTCTGCCATCGGGGTCCGTTTTTCCCTTCCTTGTAGGCCTTATCCCAAGGCCCAGCGGGGGGGGGGATGTGGTTCAAGAAATCACAGAGGCTCTTTCCTGCCGCACAAGGTGAACACCCCCCCTCCAGAGGCAGGGGAGGGGGGGTTACTCAGGGAGATGTCGCCCCAGAGGCAGAGGGGGCCCCCGCAATTCGGGAGACCGCGACTCCTTTCGTGGCTATCCATACTCTCATTCCTGAGGGTGTGCCCGACTGCGCTTATCTGGAGCAAGTCGGGGGTCGAATTTCCTTATACCCGGAAGCTTGGGAGAGCATCACCCAGGACCAATGGGCACTAAGGATAGTTTCCAGAGGTTACCTCATCCCATTCTCTTCAAAGCCCCCACCAATAAGAAAAATCCCAGCCGTTCCACCCAGTTAAAGCGATCAAGCAGCCTCAGAGGTGTCTCAGCTGCTGGAAAAAGGAGCCATCCAACCAGTCCCCTCAGACCAAATCGGATTAGGGACTTACTCAAGATTCTTTTTGGTGCCGAAAAGAACAGGGGACCTGAGACCCATACTAGATCTCAGTCAACTCAACAGTTACGTACACAAGTCCAAGTTCCGGATGGTCACTCTACAGTCAATCCTCCCATTGTTGGGAGAGAAAGTTTGGATGTGCTCCATCGATCTCAAGGATGCTTATTACCATATCAAAATGGACAAAACATCCAGGAGTCACCTACGCTTCCGGCTGGGAGCCAGTCACTTCCAGTTTCGAGCTCTGCCCTTTGGTCTCACCACAGCCCCCAGGGTGTTCACCAAATGTATGGCAGTGGTGACGGCTCACTTGAGACGTCAAGGATTCCAGGTGTTTCTGTACCTGGACGACTGGCTCTTTACCGCCTCCACCAGGCATCAACTACTTCAAACAAAGGATGTTACCATCAGTCTATGTCATCAATTGGGCATAACGATAAACTGGGAAAAATCTGCCTTATTGCCCTCACAGCGTGCCACCTTTATAGGAGCAGAGCTGGACAGCATTCAAATGTGAGCATTCCTACCACAAGAAAGGATCACGGTATTGCAACGACAAATTCATATTCTGGTGCCACTCAGACAAGCACAGGCAAGAGTGGTTCTACAACTCCTAGGGACCATGGCAGCGACTGTCATGCTAGTCCCTCTAGTGAGATTACACATGAGACTTCTTCAGTGGCTTCTCTTTGTCCAATGGTCTGTACAAACACTTCCACTATCTCATCCCATCTTGATCACAGAAAGGTGCAAGCAGGACTTTCATTGGTGGCTGTGCACCAACAATTTGAACGGGGGAAAACCCTTCGTTCCTCCCGTCCCTGTTGCCACAGTGACCACGGACGCCTCCCAGATGGGGTGGGGGGGGGCATTATCTCGGCAGGACAGTCCAAGGCACATGGCAAGAACACGAGATACATTCGCATATAAATGTCCTAGAGATGAGAGCAGTGCTTCTTGCGTTGCAGGCACTTCAGGAAGTTCTTCCTCTAGGGACTATTGAGATACACTCAGACAACATGTCAGTAGTGTGGTATCTCAACAAGCAAGGGGGGACACGATCATACCCCCTATGCAGAGAGGCCATGCGAGTGTGGAATTGGGCAATAGCTTCCCAACGGTTTCTGGTGGCGACGCACATTCCGGGGAAGTCCAACGTAATAGCGAACAGGCTAAGCAGATCAATACTTATGCCTTACGAGTGGTCCCTGAATCGCCTGGTTGCAGAGCGAATCTTCAGCAGGTGGGGTCAACCTTGCTGCGACCTTTTTGCCAGCCCTCTCAATGCGAAATGCAACAACTACTTCACGCTGATCCCCCCACAGGGGGAATCACCCAGGGACGCTCTGGTTCACGATTGGTCCTCCGGTCTGCTTTATGCTTTCCCTCTGTTTCCCCTTCTCTGATTGCCCTACATTGGCCTCGCCAAGTATGGTTTCCCTTTCTTCAACCATACGTTGTGGACACTCCTTGGATTCTGGACCCTCTACCAGATTTACTGACACACATGTCGGGACAGTTCCACCCCTCTCTGAGGACTCTCTGGTTGACAGCCTGGCTACTCCACTTCCATCGCTAGTCAGACGTCATAATTTTCCACCGGAGGTGGTCCATATTCTATCATCTTCCCATAAGCCATCCACTAGGAAAATTTACTCTAGCAAATGGAAAAGGTTTTCCATATGGGCTCATTCTAGAGGTATTGACCCTTATACACCCCCGATAGACTCAGTTCTAGAATTCTTGTCAATGCTTTTCTATCAAGGATACGCATCAGCCACCATCAGAGTTCAACTGGCGGCAATATCTAATTTCCACGTAGCGAATGAACCTAGTCTTATGGCCCACAGACTATGCAAAGCATTCCTCAAAGGTACTTTGTTACTTCGTCCCCCAGTGTCCGAACCCATCATGCCCTGGGACCTCAGTTTTGTTCTCCAAGCACTCACACTGCCACCTTTCGAACCTGCAGCTACCTGTGAGTTAAAATTCTTAACATGGAAAACATCTTTTTTAATAGCAATCACTTCAGCTCGGCGGGTCTCGGAAATTCAAGCCCTCTCCATCAAGCCCCCATATTTAATCTTTCACAAAGATAGGGTCTCTCTTAGACCATACCCATTGTTTCTTCCTAAAGTGGCTTCTGTGTCTAACATTAATCAGTCCATTGAACTGCCAGTATTCTTTCCCCACTTCTCTAACAAGGCAGAATTTAGATTTCACCAATTGGATGTGCATAGACAGTTACGCTTCTGTCTACACTGTTCAAAAGCTATCCAGAAGTCTGACCAACTCTTTGTGTACTTTTCAGAAAACCAATTGGGTTCTCCGATATCCAAGGTTACACTGTCTAGATGGATAGCCAGTTGCATCTCTTTCATCTATCAGGCAGGAGATAAAAATTTGCCTTTTCCAGTCAAGGCACATTCTACATGGGCTGTTTCCACTTCCACAGCCTTTCAAGCTAGATTGTCAATGGATGATATATGTGCTGCAGCTACTTGGGCTTCCCTCCACACCTTTGTTTCTCATTACAAATTGGACGTGGTTTCCAGGGGCAGATCTTCCTTTGGTTCCACAGTTCTCAGGAGTATTTTCCTATGAGCCACCCAGGATGTAGGTGCTAGGTACGCTGTCCCACAGGTAAGAATGTAGGCGAGATAGGACTACATAACATCAAGAAGTTATGTACTCACCATAACGTTCGATGTATGTAGTCCATCTCGCCTCACATTCTTACTTACCCTTCAACCTTCCCCCTGCCTGGAGGATTCGGAGCATAAGATTTGGAGTATAGGTTGTCACTTGCTGAGTCCCCTTTTTTTTAGTGACTGTTTTATATGCATGTGAGGTGTGTATGAAGTGTGTACATTGTTTCGCAGCAAACTAGATCAGGGGATAGGGAGCAGTGCACCATGGGATACCTTCTTAGCCCAGCCAATGAGAGACTTTGAGCTAGTAAAAATCGTCCGAGTTGGAGCCGATATTTGGCTCCGAACCCACGGGTAAGAATGTGAGGCGAGATGGACTACATACATCGAACGTTATGGTGAGTACATAACTTCTTGTTAATTGGAATATAAATAATCTTTGTAAATAATTTTACTATCTAGTAAAGAAGTATTGAAATATGTATATTTTCAAAATATTTGTGCAGAAAGATATATACTAATATGTGTTGTACATACTTTTCTGCTTTATATGCAAAAACATTGGAAGTCAATACAGTTGGATTTTATGCAGCTATATATATGTTTGTGTGCAGGTGAATATTTCTGCATATGAATCATAATATCTGCTTTATTTATTTTAGCTTTTGTTAAGTGGGTTAGTCTTTGTAGGCCATTAGCCTTTTTTTCTGGGGAGAATCAAGGTGGTATTCATCCTCACTAAGGGAAATTTGGTCAGGGCACCGGTGAAACTCTCATACTCTTTCAGCTGGGAAGCAGAAGCACTGTTATTGTAATGATCTAAGGATTCCTTTATGACATGAGCATGCCATGAGAAATGGCAGATTCACCTAGTGCACTGCAGTTGTCAGAAGGTGGAGTTGATAAAGCAATTTTACATAATATTAAAAAAATGATAATGAGCAAAAAACAAACACCTTCATTGTAGGGTAGGCACTTTCATCCCATTTAAAAATTTCTTAGGACTGCCATAAAAGTTTGTCATCATATTTAAATAAAACAAGATGACATGACCTGATTAATATCTCAGTTTCATTTTTTACAGCTTCCTTGAAATTTCTAGATCATTCATACCAGGGGAGCTCCAGCCATTAATTCTTATTTGCCAGCAGTACTCCTTCCAGTGAAGATCATCCTCTGCATCTAACCTAAACCTGTAAATCTGATGTTGTCCTTTTCATTCTTCCTCAGTGAATGGGTTACAGATCTTATCCTCAGATCATACTTGACTTGCTTGGTGCTATGCTGGAAATCAACTATGTTTAGCCGTTGCTGTGCTTATATATTTATTGTGGTTTTTGAACTGACTTACACAGCAACAGCACATGACAGAGGGATCCAGTACTGAGCTGGATTTCAGTCCAAATGGACATAATTCCCCAATTAGCAGAAATGTTACGAGGAACTTTAGATGCTTGGATTTCAGTCCGTTGCTGCGCTTGGACTTTATAAATACTAATACCTCCACGGTGAGTGAACTATCAGACATGGAGAGTTTTAACGAAGCCGTTAAACAGTTAGAGAATTCTCTATATAGACTAAAAAGGCTGCAAAGGCAATGTGTACATTAGGAGGCTTGGCTCCATCATAAAATTATTCCAAGAAGTCTGAGGGTTCTTTTCATGCCAACCTATGGCAATTCTTTTCCGGATTTATTGAAGAAATGGCAGGCTCTCAACATACAAACCAGCTTGTCATATATTAAGTTACTCTTGGAATGAGGACAAATGAATTAATAAAGTGGGTATATTGCAAAGGGACATAGAGAATTGATTCAAGGCAGACTTCTATACTAGGAGACTGGATCATTTGTACAGTAATGTCTTGGCCTATTACTTGAAACTACAACAGATTAAAACCAAGAAATTGGAGAGAGACTATTCAGATTTTAAAGAAGGTAATATATTCACATGGCCAAGACATAATATTTATGGTGGGGGATTGAAACAAATTGAAGTTACAAACTCTAATCAGATCTGTATTATATTCTCGAAAGCTGACAATGTCAAATTTGACATTATCGGCACGAGAATATTGAACGCTCAGAATCTCGAGCATGTAAACAGAAATCTCCTAAGGGGAGATTTCCATTTACTGAAATGTAGTGCGGTCTTGGGGTTGGTATATTTAAGTAGCGGGGGGTGTGGTGGGAGCAGCCCCCCATGTGGGGGGTGCAGGGGGGCTTGCCCCCCTGCTTAAACCCGTTGGGGTAAAAATTTAAAGTTTTACATTTTTTTTTTCATTTTCGAAGTTACGGACCTTCGACAATATGGTGTCGACCATATTGTATCCGATGTTCCGTAACTTCAATGTTATAATATAGTCCCAACTCTGATCATGTAGGTAAAATGAATGTCCATAATGAATCTTCAGTTATGACACTACAGTATACAATCAGTATGCTGAACCTACACCTACAGCTAACTGCAATGGATCAAATTTTGATGTGTTACACCCACAAGATGTAAATACTAACACACAAAAGACGGAAGATTTAAGAGACAGACCGAAGGATAAAAATGTGATTAATTCATTTTTTTATCATCTCCCGGTCACACAGCAGACAGCAGAAGAGAAGGAAGATCTCTAAGGAGAGGGATTCCCTGAATGGGAGAAAGTGAATGCTAATATGTTGGTTGCAAATTTATCTGGTTTTACTGAAGCCCATCTCTCAGAATAAAGAGCTCTCATTCATTGCAGTTACTCCCTCTAGTTATAATGACGTTATGATGAGTGTTTGGAAGGAACGTTATGCTGAAGCGTATATTTGGTTATACTGTAAATAATGCTAAGAACTTATACAGTTAACCTAGCACATTTGTTCCACAATTATTCCCTACTTTAGAAACTTTTATTAAAGTATGTGCAGTGAAATTCTTTGAAGTATTAAACAAATGCAGTAATGGGGAATTTTATAATTTAAATTATGTGGAGAAAAGAGCGTTGAAGGATCTGCAGAACACTGAGACAATCAGCATATGTCCTTTAGATAAGGGAGGATCAATTGTTGTGATGAATAACTTGGATTATAACAGCAAGATTTTAGACATGTTGAATTATACTAATACATATAGAGCTATCAATAAGTTGGAAGGGAATAGACTTTTTAAATCTCTCCATGATGCACTACACGACATGTTGATGCACAGACTGGTTATGCCTGAACTCTGTGATTATCTATATGTTGAGAAACCGAAGATTCCTGTAATTAATGGTCTCCTGAAAATACACAAAAACTGTATGAACATATCAATGTGCCCTATAGTGGCTGGAAATGGATAAGTGAACCAGCTTCTGTATATCTGGAAGGCAAGCTGAAAACTTTATTGAAAGATATACCATCATTTTTGAGGGATACAAATCAGTTTCTGTAATCATTATACCAACATAGTGGAGACAGACCCATGTGTTCACAAATTGTGACTCTAGATATACAGAGACTATTCACTGTAATACCCATGATCATGGAATAGAAGCTATCAGTATCATGTTGCATTCAAAAAGTACATTTGGCACCAACACCATCACTACAATTTCTATGTTGCTGGATTTGATACTCAACAACAATGTTTTTGTCTTCCAGGAAACTATCTGTTAGCAAAAATGGGGCATAGCTATGGGCACACCATGTGCCAATAACTATGCAAATCTTGTCCTAGCAAAATGGAAAGATGATTTTGTATTAAAATAATAATGAATATTCACAATATATTAAATATTACAAGCAATTTGCAGATGACATATTCATTTTATGGGATGGTAATAATGAACAGTTAAATGCCTTAAAGGAATATTTAGAGAAAACTGCTACATTTTTGAAATTTACGATGACGTATTCATCCACACGTGTTGATATTTTGGATGTTGGCCTATCTAAAGGCCCTGATGGCAAGATCCAGACAAATATTTTTCGTAGACTTTGTTGGAAGAATACTATGCTACATCATACTAGAATACACCCAGAATATGTATATAAAAATGTCCTAAAGGGACAATTGTTATGTACATCATGACTCCATAATGTGGATCAGTTTACTATCACAGTCTTGCACCGATATTGGGCGAGCTATCAGATTTCTGAACCAGAAGATCAGAAATCAAACCATCTAACAAAAAAAAAGACCGAAGGAGGTATTTTGAAAAAGTTAACATCTCAGAAATGTCAAATTTTTCGAACATGCCACACTTCTGGTCAACAGCAAATAACGTTTTTTTCATCTGCACTCCCACCCCCTGCTACTTATATATACAAACTCCGTGATTGTACTATAGTGAGGGAAAGGGTACATTTCCCGATCCCCACTATAGTGCGATCTGCATTCAAAATGTTGAAACTCACAACAGCAAATGCACACTACCATTCACTGTTGTGTATTTCAATATTTTTTTCATTATTTACAAATGTTGAATTGGGCATTCGGACTTATGGAACTCGAACAAGGTCCAGGCGCCCTTTTCATGGTAAACCTGTGGATCATAGTTATATGTCAGCATTGGCGTGCTTGAAAAAATATTTTAAGATGAGAGAATATCATTCAAAAGAGATAGATGCAATATCCCAACAAGCAGATGTTTTGAGAACTACAGCTGGAAAACCTTATTTCTCTAGGAGGGATAATGGACACCAATGAGAAATCTAATGTTCATGAGTTACAAGGTTTGGGCCTGACCCTAACTTATTCCAGCAATGTGAATCACATATGTGAGATAATAAATAGAAATTGAAGGATATTAACTACAGATGTGGATTTGAAGGAAATAGTGAAAATCCTTCTTTTCTTTTCAAAAATGGTAGAAATTTGAAGCAATGCCAATGCTATGAATGTAAAAAAAACTAATACTATTTCCAAAAAGGTTGGCCCCTTTCCCAGTTACTCTTGCAAGATATATAAAAATGTATCTACAAGAACATTTTTATGCAACCCATTTCTAAACAGATTTTTTCGCCACAGCTGTATGCTGATTGTAAAACTAGGAATGTCATCTATTTAGCTCTTTGCAAATTTTGTACGAGTTTCTATGTTGGAAAGAAGAATAGAATCCTAAAAGAAAGAATTTCTCACCATCTAAGTGACATTCGGCTGCAAGATACTAGAAATGCAGTGACTAAACATATCTTGGCAAATGAAGGACATAAATTTGACTTCAAGTTACTACAGACTATTGAAGAAGATATTAGGGGCGGTGACCTTGTCAGTAAAACAGAGTTAGCTGAATTTCGCTGGATTACTATATTACAAGCAGATAAGATACTGGAGTTAAACATAAATGTTCCACTCAAACTGGTCTTAAAAGCAAGAAAACGACCTAGGAAATGAAGTTTGGTCAGCTATAACCAGGCGCTGTTTTTATCAGATGTAATAGATAAGTCTGTTTGTCCACTGGAAAATTCTCTATACATATATTATTTACATAAATGAAATGGAGTAAAGCCTGAATACTTATTTTTATTTTTGTTTTTTTTTTATCAACTAATTATTGTAAGCTCTTACACTGTATCTCCTTCTACAGTATATAATTTATATATCGCCAGAAGTGAAATGGTCTTTGACATAATATCAGTGTTCTGGTCTTGAGAAACTGATGAATATTAGAAGATGACTTTGGTAATGCTGCCTTATTGGATATTTTATTAATACAGGGCTCCTATAAGAAACATGTTTGGCTTGTTCTCCCTCCCAGAGACCTACATGGATAATAGAATGTTTGCAGTAAGGATTGTAGTTCTTTTTATTGGAACTGGTGGCTATATTGTATTTTATGGAATACTTTCGATTGCCCACAATATCTTCAATTGTCCTTTATAATTTTATTTACAACTTCACAAAAGTCATAATGCAACAGACTTATTTGCTGAACATCCAGTTGAATACAGTTGATTGGTACTAGCTCTTGGATCTGTGACTTCATTGGTTTATTAAGTGTATTATATTTGACTGGACACAACGCTTTCGGCTGAGACTGTAGTGGATATTCATGGTAGCGCATTCTATTGCTTCAGCATTTGCCCACGAACATTGGAACATATGGAAATATTCAGTTGAACACAACTGATTGGCTCTCTTTTCTTGAGGCATCATTTCATAGGCTACCTGAAGTAACCAGACCTGATTGGTTTAATATCGCAGTGCGAAAATGGAAGATGATTTCTAACCATTGAGAGTTGAGTACAGCTGAATGGAGGTAACTCTCTGGATTGTACATTCATTGGTCATTTCAATACAACAGACTTGATTAGCTACAACATTTTGAGCTGTGATTTCATTGGATTTTGATGCAGTAGACTTTTATTGGTTTAGCCCCTGTTTTTGTATACAGGGACATCTCGTGGAATATAACTGATTGGCCATTCTTTTTGAGTAACAGCTTCATTGGTTTCTAAAATTATTAGACTCGGTTGGTCTAATACTTAGACATGTAAATGGAACAGTAAACATTAGATTGGTGCATGTTTTCTTACAGATGAATTATTGGGGAATAGAAGATGATGTGCAAAATTTGAGAACTTTTATTGGAGGGGCATGAGTGCCATGACTATATGGGATTGGATACTTTTTTTATTTTAATGAATGGCTGTTTTTATGTTTTAATGGATCTGATGAAGCATTATTAATAATGTGAAAGTGCTTATCTTATTTTTGTGTTGGTTTTACATGTTTTAGTGAAAGTTCTTTACTAAATTTATTGTATTGTAAGTTCTTGGCCGTGGTAGTTGGTTTTTGTTTTTCTTATTTTGCATCTAACCTAAACCTGTAAATCTGATATTGTCCTTTTCATTCTTCCTCAGTGAATGGGTTAAAGATCTAATCCTCAGATCACACCTGGCTGCATACTTCAGTCTTTGGTTCTAACTCTCGCACTCCTCCATCTACCCATAATGCCCTTGTCTATCCTCAATACCTCAGATCTCGTTTGCTGCCATCATGCTCAGATGTAGGATTCTTCTTTCACAGCATTTTGTCTATTTTTTTCAACTTTTTTGTAAGTTAAAGTTTAGCTTTCTTATCAGTTATTTCCATCTTCTTATTAACAACCTCTGTCTTAGTTCCCAGTGTGTTTTTCTGCATCAGGGAGTGTATACTATAGCTTTATAGAAATCTCTTAACTTAGCATACTTGATTTTTTTTTTCTTTCTATACCCTTTCTGTCCCTCCTACCAGTTTTAAAGGGTAATTCTTAATTACCATCATAGTTTTTTTTTTTTTTTTTTTTTGCTGTAATTCTTCCTTTCTAAAAAAAGGTCTTATTTTTATATTTCTATATCATCTTTTCTTAGTACTATCATGGCTGAGAAGCTGACAGGTTTTAAAAAATGCACTTCTTTTGAGCACAAAATCTCTAACTCGGATGCCCACA
This sequence comes from Protopterus annectens, assembly GCF_019279795.1. NCBI lineage: Eukaryota > Metazoa > Chordata > Ceratodontiformes > Protopteridae > Protopterus > Protopterus annectens. The sequence goes on along the minus strand of NC_056746.1, from coordinate 604,868,585 downwards.
AGGAGTGCGTATATTGTCTAGGAGCAGCTTACCTAAACAGCAGTTACTCATTATATGCACCTTTCAACACAAGAGCTTTAACTGACAGATGCAGTAAATTTAGCCATAAGGGTTTACTTCCTTCCTCAACTACATCTTCTTCAGAGGCTCAACCCCCTGTAAAACCTCTAAAGCTCCTTCGTAGCATAGGAAGGATTCACCACTGAAGTCCCCCAAGACTTCTTTGGAATCACCTCCTAAAATTTCAAAAATATCAGACCCAACTTCTTAAAACCCAAAAGTATGTACTTTGGATCCAAAATCTTCAGCTCCGATTATTATATCACCAAGACCTCAGATCCAAAACCTAGTACATCACGTACTCCTAGAGCTTGTTCACCTGAGTTTCATTTGGATCCAGTCTCCCCTAGGCTGTATTCCCCATTTATGCAAACTCTGAAGAAACACACTAGGCCCAAGTCAACTACATCATTCACCAGGTCCTACAAAAGTCTTTCCGAAGAGGATACGAATACAGTGATGTGAAAACTACTTAGCTCCAGGTGGGGGTCATTTCAGCTTCATCTCCTATTGGATCCGTGAGTCTTCCAGCCACTACTCACACAGTGTGATATCTTTCTCTGATTTGTCCTTCAGTTTCGGAGCCCCAGGATCGGACAGCTGAGAGAGTTCCATATTTGGATCCAAAGGGAATTACTTTTTCGACTATGACAGAGTCCCTGACTAGTTCTGCTCCTGTTACTTCGTATTGGAATGGGTCCCAGACCCGAATTGTCAGCGTTGGATCTGTGGGGCTAGGATCTATTCTGATGTTATCAGATTCATCCCTGCCCCTTGTAGCTTTGTTACTGGACAGCTTGGGTCTGGTTCTCTCCTCCACGCATGGATCTAGTCAGAGTCGTGATCTGCCCGTACTGGAAGGGTTGACTGCGTTGCAGGTGGCCACGATTTCTTCGGGTCTGCCTGCCTTCAAGGTTATGGAAAGTGCTTTTTCTCATTCTAGTGATCCGGTCTCTCTTCTTTTAGATACTCCCCTTATTCTCTCCTCGGTTCCAGCCTCTGAGTCCATCAGACCTATTCCACAGGGACAGCCAGATCCATCTAGCTTCCAGTCAGTTCCCATGGAGGAACTCCCTGTCTCTTCTGACATCTCCCTGAACATCCTCCCGAGGATGTTCTTCGGAAGAGAACTTGCAAGAGGAGGCACATAGATTCCCAAAACTGAAATCATTATCCAGGTAAAGGTCAAGCCAAAATGCAAGAAAAGAGAATTCCAAAACGTACTTGACACACCACTGCTGAAATAATGAAATAACATTAATAAAAATATTAAAATGTGTATGGTGAGCACTTTTGCGGCACAACACACCACTTCTTCAGACCAGTAAAATTACAAAAGTGTAACGCACTTGCTTTTAAAATCAGAAACAAATTAGTTACAAATAATCATATTAGGAAAATCAATCTCATCCAATCAAAACACTCAAAAAGTGCACAAATCAACTACAGATCTGCACCACATAGCCAGTCAGAATTATTAGCTATGTGGACAAATCATTGTTTATGTTGAGCCATAACGGCACTGTAGGTCAGTGGTAGTATGATATGCTTTGTATACATGAATTCCCAAGTTCAACCCCCAGTACTTACAGCAATCTCAGTGTCTCAAACCACAACTTTTTAGTGCAGGTTTGACAGATAAATAGGAATAAGTGTGTTTTACTTAAATGGATTGTGTGTCTAAAAGCTGACAGATTTCCTGTTTTAAATGAAGCTTTATCTGTCAAACCTGTACTAAAGAGTCGTGGTTTGTACACAAAGCAGATCATACTACCACAGACCTACATCGCTTTACCAGCTTCTTGGTTATGGTTTATATATGAAAGCATTTCTTCCTGGTTTATTTGATTGGCTGTTACAGCCTAGATCTGTATTTTGATTTGTGTTTATACATAGTTATTTGATTGGTTACCTTACTATGAATGAAAGCAACACTTCCTGCTTTAGGCTGATTGGCCATTATGGCTCAACTTGAACTGTGATTTGTGCACATAGCTAATGACAACCCTGCCTCATCTTGTTCTTTGCTCTAAGCCTCATCCATCCTTTCCACTGGAACAGTCAGCCTGAACTGGTTTCCAGCTAGTCGACCAGGACATTGTCATCTCGTCTGACACTTCCCCAGAACATCCCACTGAGGAAGTCTCTCAGAAGAGAATGTGTAAGAGGAGGCAGTTAGATTCCCTCAATGAATCTGTCATGGATGACACTGTTTTTGATGAGGGTGAGAAGTCCTCTAGATCACCATCTGAAGACATCCTGGAGCTCCTGAAACAAAAAGGTGGTTGGTCCTCTTACACCCCCTCTCAGGAGGGATCAGTGTTCTCGGAGGCTTTCAGGTCTGGCCTGTCTTCTTCTTGGGTGCACCCCTCCGAACGGCTGATTAGCTCATCGACCTTGTCTCTGGACAAGCATGGAAGGAGCTGGACACTGTATAGCCGATACTGAAAAGACCAGACAAGATTTTAGCTCCCCCTAAAGTCCACACACACTGGAGGAAGGGAGTCCCAGTTGATGCCATGATTGTCACACAGCCACAAAGAAGGAACTGGCAGAGCAAAGTTCTTCTTTCCATTCCCCCTAACAGAGAGTCCAGGGCTTTGGACTGATTTGGGAAGCACATGTATGCCTCATCGACCTTTGCCCTCAGGTTGCTGAATTACTTGGCATATTTTACAAGGTAGCAAAGAGATTTGACCTCGGAGCTTGACAAATCTCTTTCTGGGTCCATGTGATCCAAAGATGGAAGTAGAATCTCCTCGCAACTGACCACTCTGCAGTCTATTTCAAATGTATCTGTGAGGTTGATTTCCCTTGCAGAGGAAGGTATGTCATCCAAAGAAGGAAATAGAATCTCCTCACAACTGACTACCCTCCTGTCTATTTCAGATGAGTTCATGAGGTTGATTTTCATAGCAGAGCAAGGTAGCTCAGGGGCTGCATGTTCAGACATAGCCATCAGGAGACATGGCTGGATGTGATTTTACGGAACCCTTTACGTCTTTGTTCATCAATGTGCCTTTTGATGGATCTTCCCTGTTCAGTTCCAAGTTTAAAGATGCACTTTGTAGAAGTGAGCAAGAAGGAAAGCCCCTGTCTGCCGTGGGTTTATGTTTTTCAACCTGTCAGAGACCTTTCTATAGGAGGTAGAAAAATGTGATTTAGAAAATCCCAGGGTCCTCTTCAAGATTCACACAGAGATAGTTCCTCAAAGGCAGAGTTGGAGCTTAAATGTCTTCAGAGATAATTAGAGGACGGAGCACATTGGGAAAACCTGTGATTTTCAGCTATACTGGAGAAGCTAGAAGGAACAGAACTGCATTAATTTTATGCATTAATTTTATGAAAGCACACGCAAGCAACTGGAATGATATTCCACAGCAGAAGTTTTTTGTCTATGCTCCAAACCTGGCTATGAGAAAGCAACCTAGATATTTAATAGTAAAGATGCAATCCTACCAGCAGAAGGCACTGATTCTGAAAAAACTGTGTGCAGAAGGACAAAATACTAAAAGTGAGAGAGAGCAGAGTGCTTGTGGAGAATGATTCTTCATTGTACACCAGGCATAACAGGAATAAATTCTTTCCTCTTTTCAGGTACTATTGTACCCAGCTGTCTCAGGGTTTTCTTTTTGATGAAGTACATGCTAAGGAGGAAATACAAAAGTTTGCTCAAGAAAAAGTGAGCTGTGAAACAGAAAGAGATTCTACTTCTTGTTCTTCTAGAAATAAAGACCACAGAGAGAGAGTGTGTACCTTTGAAACCTTTTCCACTGTTTCAATGGAAAATGTTGAAGAGAAGGAAAGGACCGTGAGAGTTTACTAGAAGAATCGAGAGTACGTTGGAAATGAAGCAGAGACAGGATTTGGGAGCTGGAGATGAACAGTAATAAAACAAGTACAAATCTGAAAATATTAGAGTTTTACAGAATTTGTTGGACTTTTGGGGGACTCTAAAGTATACGCACTGCTTCCTGTCATTAATGTTTGTAAAATGCTTTTGGGGGTGGGAAGAGAGGGGAGAAAGTTAACTGTAAGTAAAGAAATCTTCTCAATAGTACTATTTTTGTGATGTATGGTTTTCTTTGCATAATATAAAGTTTTCTCAGTTACTTTTAAGTGTAATGGGGATTGTAAATAGGTGTACTGTTCTTTTTTCCCCTTTCTTTCTTCCTTCTCTCTCTCTGCTTTTTCAGTTTTAAGAAATGTAGGCAGTATAATGTTAAAACAAGCCTGGTTAAAACAGCATGAGAAAAGAAAAATTAATAGGTTCATAGGTGTGCACTAAGCTAATGGCCATGGAGCCTTTACAAGCCTAGACCACAGGATTACCCTTGCATCGTGCCACCTGATTTTATTTCCCAGTGCCTCTGTTGAGTAGAGCCACTAGCGTGATTCCTGGGGTGAATTTTCTATTTCCCATCCACTCATCAAGATTTCTCTTGAAGAGGGCCAGTGAGGTGCTCTGCTTGACATGTATGGGAAGTCTATTCCATAGCATGGGCAGTCTCTGGGTTATGAATCTGTCCCTCCAGCGCATTTTGTTGATTGTGGTAATGAGGTTGAGGTCTCTGGAGCATGTGGTGCGAAGGGATTGGGATTTCTTTAGATGTAGCATTTCTAACAGATCTGGGTCAGACATGGCTTTGTTAGTCAAGCAGAGATTGCCTCTAAATAGGTGATATGAGACAGAGTATAGTTGGAGTTTTTTGAGTCTGCCCATATAAGGCAAGTGTTTAAGGCCTAAGATCCTCTTTGTGAGGTAATTTTGCTGCTTCTCCAGTTGTTGCAGGTGTCTAGTGAGGTACATGCCAAATGGGGCATTGTACTCGATGATTGGCCTAATGATGGAAGAGTAGAGGGAGACAATGACCTCTTTCTTCCTGGATGCAAAACCCTTAGTAATGAGATGTGCTACATAGGACTTTCTGACCACCGTGGCAATGTGGTGGTCAAAGGAAAGGTTGCTGTCAACCTGTGTTCTCAGATCTCTTATAACACCTTCTGTGTTCAGTTGGCAAGACATGTTAAAGAGAATAGTAATATACACTCTTTTAAATTCAAAATAGTTGATAAGGTAGACAAGGACATTAGGTGTGGGGATATTAATAATAAAACTGAGACGAAGGAAGCGAATTGGATTATGAAACTCAGGGCAGATAGATTACCGGGACTCAATGGGAAGGTTCCCATCAAACCTTTTTTGAAAATGAGAAAACTGAAGATTTGAGTTTTTCATATATATATATATATATATATATATATATATATATATATATATATATATATATTTTTTATTATTATTATTATATTTTTACAATTATAGCACTATGTGATATAATTATGTGATACATGACACACATAGGTTGTCTATAATAATTTTATAAATTAATTTTTATGAATGCAATTTAATAATATATGCATTACAATGTATGTCATTATTGTTGAGCTGAAATTGTGGAATATTTCTTTAAATTCAGTTTACATTTCCCACCATATTAAGTATTTAAACTGTGTAGGTATTTGTTGTATTTGGTCTGATGAAGCTATTGGCGAAAGCGCTCACCGTTGTGCACTGAATTAAACTTTTTTACCAACTTTTTTACCATCTTTTGGATCCATTGGATTTATTCATTGACCACTTTGGGAGATCGTATGTTTTACTTTTGAGTGAGTTGAGTTCTTACTCTAACGCTTTGTGACTAAGGATATATATGCTCTTCATTGTTTTGCTTCTGTGGTGCTTCGTGTTTTTATTGATTTAAGAATGTGTTTTAAGAGAAAGCAAGTAAATGAAAAAGAATATTGAACATTATGTGGCTTTTTTCTAGAACATGAATGTATGCTTAGTAGCAGTTCTGAATCTGGCCCTCATGTCTCCATGGAAACAGTCTGATAAAGAGAAACTGTTTTTCATGTCTCTATAGAGACAATATGATAAAGAGAAATTGGTTACCGTCTGGTGGAGAGTTACTGTTTGGTGGTGGGGGAGAAACTGGCTAAGAGATAATGTTCTCAGAAAGCATTCAGGGTTTCCCCTGTTAGGAGAGCTATAAAGATAAGACAAAAACAGCTCTTAGTAGAAGCCCAGGCTGCACCATGCGTCTTAACTTGGATAACCTTTCTTTTAGGTTAACTCAAGTCAGTGTTTGTGTGTGTGTTTGTGTGTGTGTGTGTGTGTGTGTGTGTGTGTGTGTGTGTGTGTGTGTGGCTGCTAGTTTGAGACATTTGTTCACATTGGGGGGGAAACACGTCAATATCTGAAGATGTATATAGTTGTGTGTGTTAGTATTAAATTAGCAGGTTTTAAGTGGTATTCAAGGTTTTTTTTTTTGAGGGCTTTCAATAAAACAAAAAGTTTTGTAAGATGTGGCATAGGCTCAAATGGATATGACAAGAAGCAACTATATAAAAGTTCAACATGCCAAACTGTGTATGCTTGTAACACAGAAGATGGAACTAGACATTTAACAAAAACGGTGTTATTCATAAAAGGTGGGGATTATAACATTTTAATACAATGATGCTTTCTGTAATATCTTTAAATGTCAATGGTCTCACAGATAATTACAAAGAAGAAAGAACAGTGAGCTATACTAAAAATGAAATGTGAAAATAGGTATGTTACAAGAGACATACTTGGAAAGAACTGCACATGTGAATTTGATAAAGGTTTTCGGGATGGTTATTCAGCGGAATATCTGGAACAAAGGAAAAGAGGAGCACTTATATTGATTGCAAGAGGAGCTCCATTAGTAGTAGAAGAGGATAAAAAAAAGATGATAATGACAGATTTGTAGTGCTAAGAAGCTACTGGCAAGGGAAGAGGATTACATTGGCATGTATTTATATTCCACCTAAAACTGCTCTAATGGAACTTAAGAAAATTCTGGGAGAAATTATCATTTTTTCAGCAAGGAATATTACTTATGGGTGGGTACTGGAATTTGATTTGCAGCAGTGAAGATCCGTATGGCGTGCAGAAGGGAAAATATAACAAAGGAATATACAGTTTTGAAGAAACTTATGAAAATATTTGGCATGGAAGTTATGAATTCAGTAATACGATTTTGGAGTGAATTTACATATTATTCCCCAAGATACAAAAACTGGGCAAGGCTAGGCAGAATTTACATTTCACAGGAACTTGTGTATTTAATTGAAGGTCTTGATATGCACCCAATAACTAAAGTAAAAACACATGCCCCGGGATTCATGAAGCTTGTGCCATGCGCCGGAGTAGCGTCAGCGATCTAGCACCAAATAGGGCCGTTGAGCAATTCAGGTAAGAGCTGTTTCCACGTGCACTACCAGCGTACGCCAGAGCTGCACAGCTCCCAGCACATGTATGCTAATTACCCCATGTGCAGCAGTGTAGCATGCAAATGAAGGTATATAGCGATTCATGAAGTGGTGCAGGCGTAGCGTAAGCATGTAGAAATGTAAACCAAAAAAATGGTTTACATTTTGTCAAACATAAAATTGTGGGCCATGAAAGCGGACCAAACTTACGTATTATAATGTTAATATATACCAATGGCTAAATATATAGCCAATGGCATAAAACAACATGTACAACATATAAAAAAATAACATTTAATGTCATGGCCACACCAAAGCAAAGTAAAACCGCAGTGCTTCGTTGCGCAAACAGGATCACAAGGAAAATATATTTAGATGTCATAAAACTGTAATGTAACGCAATTCATGATATCCCCTTAATAGTTAATGGCACGCATGCTACACCACAACCATGGCGCAAGGGTTGCTAAGGGTCTGTGACAGTGTTCCGTGCGGTAACTAGGAATTAGCAGTCAGTGCCATACAAATGAGTCGAGTAATACTGAATCGCAAACGCCCTGCCGGCGTAAGGATGTACCACATGGCATAGCGTTACAACACCGAGGAGTGGCCTGGAGGTAAACATGACATCAAGAGAGGGGCGCACCACCATAGTTGTAAGCACATTGGATCATTGCTAATCCGTGTTGCTAAGCAAAGCCGCAGGATAGGGCTGTGGAAGTAGCCATAGCTTTGCTTAGCTGAGAGCACACAGGGTAACTGAAATTTCATGTGAACGTGGATAAAAACGCGCACAGAACCCGGTAAAAGGTTGTTCTTAGCTGAAACAGGAAGGAAACGGGAAGTCAATAAGGAAATGTTGCACCATGGTAATTGGAGTACAAATTCGTAATTAACACCTAGAAACTCACAGTGGGCCATAGACAACAGCTAACAAGGCTGCTAGCAGCTACCTGCAGAACAGGAAAGGGGAGGTGCCGTACAGCAAAGAAAAGAGAACTGTCACAGCAGAACAAAGCAAACTTGCAGTAGATCAGCTACATAACACATTTCCCAACACAATCCTGGGTTGTGGAAGCACAAAATAAGAAAGGTGGCAGCTGGATGCATGCCTGACAATGGGAGGTGAATCAGGTTGAAAATAGAAGTAAAGGGCAATAGATGAATCACGGCAGACAAGCGTAAGTCAACACCAAAGGCCCCACAATAGCAGTACCTGCTGTAAAACCAATAATTAAGATACCCTGCAGCTGGAATAGCACAAACACACCCAATTACGCCAGCATCATCCATTGCACAATAGTATAAGGTGTGAAAGCCCCACACACATACTTGTGTATTCCCAGACACTCTGCACCATTGGTGTATACAGACGGGGAACTTGTAATATATATATATTAGGGGCTGCCATAGCTTTGATTCACCAGCATGTCTCAGGAGACGAGTGTTCAGACCCAGGGTAACCTACCAAGGGCCACATGATCTGGAGATAGTAGAGCATTACAGGGTAGACAGGGACATCATACAGCAACTTTTTGAGCTGTGCTGGCCATGCCTCAGAGCCAGAAGTAACAGAGGGGAACCCATCCCAGTGGACACGAAGGTATGTGTAAGCTTGCGAATACTAGCCACAGATACGTTCCAAAGGCCAACTGGGGATATCATGGGGATCTCACAGGCATCAGCATCCAGGATACTCCACCAGTTTCTAAATGCCATGTTACCAAATGCCAATGAGCACATATACTTCCCCCAAACGCAGGAGGAGTTGGCAAGCATGCGTCTCTTCCACCGTGTGGCAGACTACCCAGAGATACTGGGTGCAATAGACTGCACACACATACACATCAAGTCACCACCCGGTGAGCAGGTTAGGCGCTACATAAACCGCAAGGGATTCCCCTCCATCAACTGCCAGGTCGTGTGCAATGCCCAGGGCATTATCATGGATGTGTGTGATGACAGCCCTGGAAGCTATCACGACTCCCACATCTGGCATGCCTCACAGCAGTATCAGGTATTTGCCAGGGGGGACATCCCATATGGCCACCCGGTAGGGTATGCAGGCTATGCACTGGAACCGTGGATGATGACACCCATCAGAAATGCACACACAGCCACGCAAGAACGCCACAATGAGGCACACGCAGAAACCAGAATCATCATAGAGTGCGTGTTTGGGATGCTGAAATCACTGTTCCGTTGCTTCAACATATCTGGTGGAGCCTTGCAGTACTCTCCACATCTTCATAGTATGTGCCATACTACACAGTATGATCCTGTGGAAATAGCTGCAGCAGGGACAGAATGGTGAAGGCCCTCACAGCCCACCACCATTGCCAAGGGACCCACAGGCACAGGGGGACTCAGACCACGAACACCGTGTGCTAGCCCCAGTAAGCAGAAGGAGGCATGCCCAGTATGCCCATGCCTTGGCAATGAGATAACGTATAGCACACACACTGACAGTGTAGGCACTCATGGACTGACACCCTTCTCCACCTGCACACACAGTAAACATGGATGGCACACACACACGACCACCTGTAAATTGTCATGTGTAGGTGGTCTACTGTGTGCATCCTACATAGGTAGCCCTCAACTATTGTACACACAACCGCCATTGGCACAAGGTAAGTCAATACCTGAACAGTAAATTAAGCTATCAGCATGTGTTCATACTGTATGTACAGGTTCATAGTTACATAGGTAGGTACATGCCCAACTGCCTAGGCCACTCATAAGCATAGGCAAAACGTGTCTGCTGTCGCCACACCATCGATCAACTAACTTTCCCTCTGTGGAGCAGAGCCACTTGCGGGATCCCAGGGGTGTAGCTACTGTTCACCACCCACTCTACAAGGATTCCCTGGAGTGTCAGTGAGGAGTTTTGTATAATGTAATCAGGGATGCATTTCCAAATAATGGGGAGTATCTTTGACAGGAATCTTCACAGATGTGTACATGTTACATAGTATACCTTAAACACAGCTTGCATATATAGGTAGTTCTCCACAGAATAATAAACATGTGGAATACACAACCACTGAAATGTGCATTAAACACCCTTGCACTAACAGTGCTTGCTCTGAGAGGTAAGATATCACTGCCAGGATTAGAACACACAACCATGTACACATTCATCACAATAACATACCACTAAGCTACCTGAGATGTACCAATGGCAGTCGTGTATACTGGCAGGATAAAACACAAATGGTAGGAATGTGTTGAAATAGGATAAACCAGCATGTACCCAATGAAAGGTGTATGATATATATATATATATATATATATATATATATATATATATATATATATATACATACATCGTCATATATAGAGTGGGGGGGAGAGAGAGAGATATGTCAATATATAGGGATATACATATATATGTAGATATATAGATAGGTTAACAACATCTACATAACCATGGAGGTACATATAAATGGGATACCTACCACATACCGACTGCTTTACATACCGATGCGCATAATCCCGAGGCTTAAGGTCCGAAAGAGCACAGTACCGAAACACCAGATGCACGAGGTGTAATCTCACGATATTAATGGACAGTTAGTCAGTGCTTCTGGTGTTGCGATTTGGGTAGGTTACTGTGTGTACGTGTGTTTCTTAGGGCTGTAGTGTGTGTTAAGTGTGTGTTCTGAGTGTGGTGTGTGTTCTTGGGGGACTGTAATATGTGGTTGTGGATTAGCTTTGTGCGTCTGTTTGCGCGACCTAGGATGTAGAATATTAAAATAGGGGGGTGGTGTGGGGGGTGCAGACACCTACATGGGGGGTGTAGGGGGGCTTGGCCCCTGCTCATATGTAGTGTAGGATGGTTTGTTTGGATGTGTTGGGTAGCAGTGTGTCTGTGTGTGCATGTGTGTGTTCCATGTTCGTGTTACCTTCGTGAGTTACTGTCAATGTCAGTAATGTGGGGTGTGGGAGTCTGGTCCCGGTACTGTGTGCATCGGAACACTGTGGTTTCGGGATTCCATAGGTCTCCCATATACAGTGGTTGAAGTGTTCATATATGTGTATAACACAGACCACAGCAGTCACACATTCCACCACTACCAACCTTTATGAACAAAGGATATGGAGAGTATATACATATACACTATTACAAATATGTGCTATGGACATGAGCCAATGATAGTGTTACCACCTGTCCCACTTTGTGAGGGACACTCCCTCTTTGGGCAGTTGTATCCTGACCAAATATATTAAACGTGGCAAATGTCCTGGGATTGTAGGACATAATTATGTCCCATATGTACTGTAATAGTTGCATACAATATTTTTTTCTGTATCTAAAATACCTACATGTTACAGGAAACAGGATAAGCAACTAAACTGCTACAAGAATAAGCTTATAATTAGGCAAGAAAGGAAAGTTCTATCCCTTGTACTGACCGTGGGTTTGTGTCGGGCTGTAAAATCAGAGGTGTTTCCCGAAAAGGTCCCACTGTGGCCATATGAAAAGGTGGCAGCCCAAACCAAAGAGGGTCAGTCACCAACACAACTACGATGACTGCAAATACCTATGACAGAAATACACATCTATCATGTAGCAACACGTTATTACATTCAGATGTATTACCGAAGGGATTCAAGGACTAACATCACCTGCATGCTATACAGGAACCACATAACAGTGCCTTAAAGAATCAGCCTGCAATTACTATTGTATTAATCCACAAAAGGATAGGTTTTCAAATAGGGAAGGAACCCTCACGTACATAGAAATTATGTATAAAAGCAGTTCCTACACACCTGCATCTGCTAAGCACACCCACCATCACCCCCACACCCAAACATATTACAGTACAAACTGTAATAACATCACAAATCATTCACACACTGTACGACATCTGCAGAAGCCTTAACATACCTTGTCAGAGACACACTAACATGGCCCTATGTGAAATAGCTGCTGTTATGCAATGGAATAGCTGCTCATGTAATAGGGTTTGTTTGCACTAATCCCGTTTCAGAGGGTTATGCGTACACCGGGATGTATTAGCAATTAGTGAGTAACAGCACAGTATGCTACACTTGTACACCAAATCAAGGATGTCTGGTGAGCACACTGTACACCACATAACAGTTTATGCATAGCCATACGGCCTTGAGCTGGCCAAACATCCTTGCCTGACTTAAACATCTGCAGCAGTATAAGGTACAAACAGACCCTGCATAAGTAGCACTGTTCCGAAATATAGCAGCTGTACTCACATGTAGAACTAAATCGTCTAGCCATTACACACAGTCCACGGGAGTCATGAAGCTAATATATCTCTGTGTGTCTCCATATAGCTGTTGAAATGTATCACAATAACACATCTAGGCCATCTCCCTCGAAAGTAAGGCAAACGGACAACGCCCAAAAGGAGTACTCACTTATACACCACTGTTGCCATGGTATCAGCTAATGGAGTAGCTGCACAGCTGATGTGCATCCAGTTAACTACTTTGGAACAGCAATTGGTGGACAGGATAACACATGTTACCGATATGTAACTAGAAAAGGATGTGTTATCACACATTCAAACCATCCGTATATACCAGCGGAACATTACAAAGAACATTGAAACACAAACCGAAAAGGATTGAATCAACAGTTAACGACACCTCAGGTTACTAATAAGGTATGTAGAACAGTCAGTATGTCTGTGTATGTAGTACTATTCTGTAGTATTTAAAATGCACGCAATCCATATAGTGGAAACAGTTATCTTGTAGTGATGTATTGTTGAGCATAGTAACGCTTGTAGTATTTGTGTGTACTGCTGTAGGTCACAAGACAAACACCGCATACACCACAAGTGATGCTATGTACGGGCTTTGAACAGAAATACTCCTCACCAGCCGATGTCTGTGGTAGGGGTGGTCCAACAAGTATGTGCTATAACAGGGGATAGTATATGTTGATATATTGTTACTGTAGCATATGTGTGAGTGTATTACAGAGAATAACATGTGGAAGGTTGGGCCACTGTGCAAGTATGATTTGCATTGTGGGATATTGTGCCAATAACTGTGTAATGTACAGTATTGTAGGCAGATATGTATTACAAGCTACATAGCATTACTGTAATGTTAGGCAAACATTAGTTATATCAATTGGCATTTACAATACACAATAACAGGATACATATGTCTTTTAGTGAGCCGACAGTTTATCAACATGATAGCAAAGTAAAATGGAAGAGCTATTTAACTATCCATGCACATAAGTCATGTAATATGTGCAAAGGTAGGTACTAGGCTGTCTTACCAAGGGTATTTGTAAGCCTAGCTAGCGTGTGTTGGCTTTTGCCACCCCCATAGGTTGGTTTCCTGTGCCTCTGAACGGCAGAGCCAATAGTTCCATGTGCCTCTGTCCAGCAGAGCCACTGCAGTGATCTCCGGAGTACATGTCTGTCTCCCATCCACACGTCAAGGTTTCCCCTTGAAGAGTGCTCGTGAGGGGCCCTGCCTGATGTACATTGGAATCATGTTCCAAAGCATAGGGAGTGTCCGGGTCAGGAATCTACCAGCACATCCTACTCATCGTTGTAGTTAGGTGTATATCCCTAGAGCATGTGGCTCTCAGGGGCTTCTGTTTAGGTGGAGCATATCCAGCAATACAGGGTTGGACATGGGCCTTGTATGTCAAGCAGGGATCACCTGTGAGTATGTGGTATGCAACTGAGTACAGCTGGAGTTTCGTAGGTTGGGCTGCATAGGTCATCTGTTTGAGGTCAGTAATCCTCTTGGTGTGGTACTGGTGTGGTCTTCCAAGCTGTTGCAGTTGTCTTATAAGGTATATCCCAAATAGGGTGTTGTATTCTTTAATGGGTCTAATATGACATGTGTAGAGTCACAATGGCCCCTCTGATCTGGATGCGAACCCATTAGAGATTAGGGGGGGCCATGTAATAGGATATTCTAACCACCTTGTCATTATGGGTATCGAAGGAGAGATTGCTGTCTACTGGGGTTCCCGGATCCCGTATTGCCTTTTCTGTATGTAGGGGACTAGCACCTATGTGGTAGTCTGCAGGTAATTAGTTATATCCAAAGGGGATGACTATGCACTTTTAGGCATTCAGCTTGACGCCATGATATTAACACCAGGTATCTGTCTCAGTGCGACCCTTTCAGGGGGTGTCTGTAACAGCTGGGGAAACAATTATGTCCCCTAGTTTGCAGTCATCTGCAAACCTTTTCAGCCAAAGCCCTCCTGTGCTTGTCTGTATGTCAGAGACGTATATACCGAACATGAGGGGTCCTAGGACTGAGCCCTGGGGGACACCAGTTGTAACTGGTATACAGTCGGACCTATGCAACTCCCACTGTGTGGGTTCTGTTCGTGAGCCACTTTGCAAACCATCACATGACGTAGGGGTTAATGTTCAGGCGGATGGGTATGTTGATAATACCAGAAGGAGGAATGGTGTTGAAAACCTATGAGAGATCTAGGTAGGCTGTGTGGACCTCCTTACCCTCATCTAATGCCTTGGTAACTGTCTCTAAGAAGTCCACCAGGTTTAGGAGGCATGGTCTGGCCTTAACAATGCCAAACAGGGAGGGGTCAAAGGTTGGGAGGTACCCAATGTCTCTGTGACACTGATCCATGATGTGCACCATAGCCTTGCAGACCAGGCTAGTCAGGCCTATAGGGAAATAGGCCCCGTGGCCCGTTGTGGTGCCACCTTTGTGGAGTGGGATATCTGATGCTGTGCGGCATTCAGGGGGCAGTATGACCGATGTGAGGCTATTATTGAACATGGTGCGTAGGTGGGGAGACAGTATGATCTGAAGTTTGTGTAAAACGCAGCCTGGGGTGTTGTCCGGTCCCATGGATGCTGTGATATTGCCTTTAGAGTGTGCAGCTTTGAGAGGGATCTGCCAGGATGTTGCCAATATCAATTGTTTCTGTAATGTTCATGCCTTTGTGCTGTAACTCAGAGCAGATCTGGTTGTTGACATCGAGATATGTGACATAGCTATAGAATGCTTTGTGGTTGTTGTTTGTTTTAGTTGCATTATAGTTTTCGTAGCTGGCTTTGGAGGATCTTATAAGGGATCTCACCTTCTTACTGAGGCTGGCCAGGGATCTCTTCCATGCATGGTATTGTACTCTCGGTGCAACAGTGTCTTCCTCCTGTAGTACAATATGTTTATGGCAGGGGACCACCAGATTGGTTTAGTTAATTAGGAGTATAGTGTCCTGGTTCTGTTTGGGATAGCACAAGCCATGCACTCCTGTAAGTGCTTATAGAGTGCATTTGTGTAGGATTCAGCAGTTGTAACAGTACTGTCCATCTGCATGGGTGTCATGATGTCCACCACGTTTGTCTTAAGAAGCATGTAGTTGGCCTTGTAGACATATTATACTGTGGTTTCCTTAATGGGGGTAGGTGCGGGATGTGGATATCAACAGTGTTCAGCACATGGTCTGATCGGACCAACGAGGAGTTGGCTTCACGTGTGGAGTACCAGTCACTCATGTTGGTAATGACTAGGTCTAGGATATTGTTGACCCTAGTGGGTGTGTGGATATGTTGAGTCAGGGCATTGGTGTTTATGAATTCCAGAAACCATTGAGCTAATGTGTTGGTACACGAGTAGTTTTCCCAGTTAATGGTGGGGTAGATTCAGTGAGACTTATGTGATGAGTGTGGTGTTGTGCAACTGTGTACCTTCTTCACATGACAGTCAGGCTCAGGCTTGGTTGGAGAGACCTTTACCTCAAGTTTGGCTAGATGAGTGCATCTCTCACAGGTTGTAGTGTTGGGTGGTAGGTGGAGATGCTTGTCTCTGTACATGAGGCAATGTGTACATTGCCTCAAGATGTCCAGATTCATCAGATAGACATGTGAGAACACTGGCAGTTGACTCTTGGTCATGCCTGAATATAGAACTGCATTCACCTAGATAAGTGAGGAAAGTGAGTACAAGAGCTACATTACTCTACGCAAGTGAGAAAAGTATGTACAAAACCTGTTCACCCTTACCTGTAGGTAATGAGGAAAATTGAGTGCTATAGTAATTATTAGCTTACGTAGTGTTTACAAGTCCTGAACAAGTGCTTTAGATGAATAAGCAATCCAGATAGGGTCTTGGTTAATATAAACACACGGCCCCCTCCCCCCAACAGGTACACAAGCATATATCCATGTACACCACAGGGCCCCTGTACCCACAACTATGCAGGTACAAGCTGCACTCAATCTGCATGGGACCTGCCCACATCACAGGTTGTATCATACACATATGGCAAAACAAGATGCTCTCCATGTACACATCATGTAAAACATAGCTCCATGTCAGGTTGTGTACACACTGAATGGTGCACACCAACAGGTATCACAACCCACAGAGGGGGAGACACCACTGATAATGGGAAGTACTTTACTACTACCGTGCTGAGTCTGGTCTGGAAGGCCATGAACCTTGATCACGTAAGTGATGTCAGCAGTACAGATGTAGATGACAGTATGGTTGATGTCACACTGCATATCATAACCTTGCCAGGTCATAGGACATCATCACCCATACTGTGTACCACCTACACTCGGTATACTAGATGTACATTCCTTATGTCACAGGAGGGTTTTGCAACAGGACTGCTGGCAGAAACAACACTACAGAAGGTGTCTGAATAATACATGATCATCACACCAGTGGCAGCTACAGTATGTCAGCGTTAATGAATTTTATTCCCCCTCATTGTAGTACATACCTCACAGACAAACAGAAGGCATCTGCCTATTGAAGTATGTGAATGACTATGACCTAGGAGCAATAGCTGACTAGCATTGTCATCCCTGTATTAATAACCCTGTACCCTTGAACTACCACCTAGGCAGCAGTCAACATAATGGACACTTGTGTGAGAGGGATGCAGCTGGGCAGTTGTCTTTCCTGTGATAGCTACATCACCACACCTGTCAGGTAGTCATATGTGGCAACCCTAATAATGATAGGGTGCCATTCATGAATATAGAGATAATTTTCCAGCCATACAGAACACTCAAGTGACCCATATCAGAGCACATATTTTCTTTAAGGGGTATTGGCCATGTGCAGATGGCCTACACCAGCCTTCCCATTCCCCATCTCCACTATGTAGCATGATGCATACACTGAATAAATCCATGTCCAACCCAGTGATGTTGGACATGCTACTCGTACTCATCCTGATCTCGAACACATACTTCATGGACATCCACTTACCACATGCTGGACAGATTCTTGTCCCATACACTTGACATAGTCCTGCCATACTATGCATGTCCATCAAAGCTGCACATCGCTCCCCTCTCAGACATGGTGTGATGACTGCATGGTAATGCATGGTATATGTATCATTAACCCTGTGGATCAGTAATGTGGCACTGCTCCACCTGGCCCCATAGACCCGCCTGTCGGCTACTGCCAGATAACCTTTCATCCTAGATTCATACATGGCCCATGGCATATAGCCCACTAGTTGACTTTGACTGTACATGCTATAGTTGATATCCATCCCTGCAAATACCAGCTGGCTAGCCAGTGTCCCATGTGTATCACATGTGCAACACAGGTGATACATGGCAGGATGTTCACTGTACAGTGCCGTGGAGATGTATGTGACAGAACATATATATGTAAAACCTTATGTGAGCATGTCTGCAGGGTCACAGGTCATGTCTGTTAAGGCAGTGTAAGTCCTTATATGTGACATATACACTGCATTAAGATCGACTGCATTAATGTGGACACATCCAGTCATGTGCTGATAGGTAGGAACACCAGTACAGGCAAACAGACATGCCCACATCAAGACAGCGAAAACATGGAGTATGAGCAATGTAATCAGGTGACACACACACATATATATGGTAATAATATCCACTCAACATTGAGTGTCACATGTGTGTGACACAAACACGTCAGTGTCATGTAGGCTTGCGGATACAACTATTTAAACTGAATTAATGTGATACACATGTATGTTCAGCTGTAGGCCTGTATGTCTCTGTGAGTTACTGTGACCTGTCTCCATCATTATGTCTTCCAGGTATGCCACGTGCAAGGCTTCCCCCTTTTACACACTTGGAGGATGAGGCCTTCATCCCATACCTACTCAACAATCACGATATCCTGTTCAGCCATGTGCTACAGGATGCACAGCAGCGGGATGTCCTGTGGATGGAACTTCGCAGGAGGGTTAATGATGTGGGTAGCCACAACTGCACATACCAGCAGGTGCGCAGACACTGTACAGACCTCATTAGATGGGCGAAACAGCGTGCAAATCCAATCGCCAGGGAACAAGGTGCAACAGGTGGTGGACCACCAACCTAGCCCCCACTCACACGTACTGAGGAGCTACTGGCCAACCTGGGGACACTTGCAAAATCACATCCACAAGCCTTAGCCAATATTGTGGAGGTGGGTGTCTCTCAACTACTGAGCCTGGAGTTGCCTGGTAAGTCAGTACTACACCTATAACAACTATATTCCATATAGTTGCATGTGTCACTGTACAATATGTAATGTAACATCATATGCAAGGCATGTATACACACATGCCGTATACTATAGTATGCTACTGTGTGTATGCACACATGTGCATACACCATAGTATAGTCTAATGTATTGGTGTATGCATTATGCACATTACTCCCTGTAGCCTTTATACAGGGGTGGATTATGCTCATACTGCTGTGTTACTCCTATTTAGGTACCTCTAGTGTTCCGCTGCAACAGCAGCCCGTTGCAGGTGAGAGTGTTATTATTTATCAGGAACCATAATGCACAAATCTATCTGCCATGTGGCCATTCACAACATGAACACATAATGTATGGTCCTGTCACAATATACAGGTTGGACCTGCAATGCATCACAATGACTACCCATGTGCAACACTTGCAAACTATGTGAATCATCTCACCGACATGAATCCTCATAAACTTTATTGCCAGATGTGTTGGCAGCTGTGCATACAACGGTGGAGGTGCTGTTCACTTTAGGGACATACAACAGATTTGATCTGCACATGTGTTGAATATAAACAGTACTACACAGTGGGCTGGACTATGGCCAGCACACAGGTTTCACCAGTGTGGATCATAGCCCTGCAATGAATGTCACACAATGTGATGTGCTATCTTGACATGTCCATGACATCTATTGGCCTGACTGCTACACTGCCTACCTAACCTGAAAACATATCCTACATACCACCCTTTATCTGCATAACCCTGTTGTCAGTGGACCATATATGTCATATGGGACAACACAGACATGTGAAATAGATGCCCATCACAATAATTTGGACAACACATGTACACACATGGCCATGGAGGATGAGCAGAGGCATGGAGCAACATACACAGTAGACGTGTTGTGCTTGTGTGTACACCCTGTCGTACAGTGGCTACACATGGTTCAACCATGGCCTTTGTATAATGGTCATAATGTAGATGTGGAATACTAGACATCCTACAGGCCTGCGCACATCTTGTGTAGGCGTAACATCAGTCCACCGCATAAGATGTGTTGACCATCTTGAGGGTGTTGCAACATGACACCAGTCACCTGTACAGTATCCACATGAGGCCACAGATACAGTACATTCCCATTGCTGGTGTTGGACATAAATGCCATACTAGCTCCTTGTGTGTGTGTGTGTGTGTGTGTGTGTGTGTGTGTGTGTGTGTGTGTGTGTGTGTGTGTGTGTGTGTGTGTGTGTGTGTGTGTGTGTGTGGTACAAAGATGTCATGTGGGACATGGTGTACCGACGTGTTCGCTATGGCTGGCCATAGTTGCCAGGCTGCAGCAATATGGTTGCAGATGTGCAGGGGTGTCATCCGTATACCCATCAGTGACCTGTGTCACAACTTCCACATCATGGTTTAGTGTGTATACACCTCAGTGACGTGGGTCACATTCCACAGTATATATGTATTGTATCTGAACACAGTCATGGCTATGAACCCTGTCTGTAACTCGCACTGTATAGCACTAGAGACACCTCATGATTCCCTACAATGGCCATGCACATCACCTAAATTTGCAGTATATCTGTAGGGCAGACAGACAACACACTGAATTGGTACACCATTGCCCCACTGTATATTTGACAGGACACCATTGTGTTAAACATGTATGCATGTTATTGCACACGTCAGCAGATCACATGTCATACTACATGTGATTATCAAGGTCATATGCCACACATCAGACAGGTGTACTGTTAACCTGTGCTGGTCCACATGGTGTAACACAGGGATGTATGATAACCACTAGTATGATTGTCTAATTTGCATGCCGTCTGCTGTGATGCATGCATGCTGTTGTGTGCAACCTAGGGATGTATGATAACTACAACTGTTATTGTCTGCGCTGCATGCCATCTGCCGTATCACATGCATGTTGCATGCCTTCTGTCATATCACATGAGTGTGTGTGTGTGTGTGTGTGTGTGTGTGTCTATTGTATAGATTGTAATGTACAATTTTTGCCTGCCCTCACAGGTGATGTAGGTGCATTGCCCTGCTGCGGTACATCAGATGTTAGTGTCCCCACAGACTCTAGCAGTGATGATGAATGCACGATTGAGACACAGGCAGAGTTGTCAGGGGCTGAAACTGTGCCATTGGTTGCCATTCCATCTATATCCACCTCATCCCCACACACAGATCCCACACCTGCACATACCCCATCACCAGTGGCCATAGAAGGACAGTTGGCACGTGGTAGCTTGGAACAGGAAAGTGTGGGGGCTATGGAAGGTGTGCCTGCACACCATGGTGTCAGCCAAACTACTGGTGGTGCCTCACACAGGCACGTGGCCAGTGCTGCTCGTAGGAGGACCTCTGGCCAACATGCTCCTGCATGACAGAGCGCAGCAGCTGGTGTCACCAGATGCATGTTTCAGGTTGTTATGGAGGCACAGGCATGTGCTGAATGGTGCAACAGAGAAGATCAGAGGCTACAGAGGGCTGCTGTCCGTTCTTTAAACAACAGCATCCAGGCAGTGGTAAATGCTCAACAGCAGATTGCTGATGCTTTGGATAGACGGTTGGGTGACATGGTTGGAGTCCTTGACCATGGCATGACAATCCGCGAGCGTGAGCTGTCTGTGTTGGAACATCTGGTAGGAGTGAGGCGTCGGGCACTTGGACATAGGCCTGCTACATCACCTGTGTCAGGTCTACGTGTACGAGCTACCTCACATGCCCGCTCCCATAGTGGCGGTAGCAGCAGCAGTGCATCTGGTGCTGTGCTGTCCACACCATGACACAGAAGGCCACATGCATGTGGCCCGGGATGGTCCCAACAGGGACACGGTTACAGTGAACAAGTGACATCAGACAGTACCCAATCTGCACCTCTGTTTGGTAGTGCCTGTGCAACCCCTGGCAGCCACAGGTCACATGTCCGTGGCCGGACACCATGAACTGTAAAACCTCGCCTGTACAGTCTGCAGCTGTCAATAATACCCCTGTGTAGGCCAGACACATGGGAGAAGTGTGTGCATACATACACGCACACACTGGACACATATGTAAGGCACCGCAACACACACATGCATAACATCCACACATGCCCAATTAGATCAAAGGTCCAAACCCACACACATGATGTCATCCAGTGGTGCAGCCTAGGCCTCTGGCAAACATTAACACCCTGTGCATATGATGATGCCTGTGCCGCATCCCTGACATCCACACCATCAGTGTACGGACATGCTCATATGGTCTGATGCACAGGGTGAACAGACTAGGATGATACATGTAGTTTACAAATGTTGAGGACTGTTGACAGGCAGCAGATATACCATGTAGTGCAGGTGTACAATACTGTTAAAAGTATGTGTCTTGTGTAACAAAAGTAAATGCATGTTGGTCATGATGTTCTGCTGTCCTTCTTCAGGTTTAATTGCACGTGCCGGTGGATGTCAGTGTTTGCAGTTAAGTGTCCCATATGTCAATGTGGACTACTCACAGGTATGTATGAATATACCAGCATGCACCGTGTAGCTGCCTCATACCAGTGAGAATGTCCCACATTACAAACACGTCTACCATTCCAAGAGCATGATAGCTGTGTATTCAGCTACTGTGGCCACAGACGTGACATCCATAAAGGGTGACATCACAGGTACAGTTACATGGAGTGGTGAGGTAAGAGAGTGGTCTAGCTGATTACAAGGGTAGTGTGATGCCTCAATGGGAATCAGTAATACACATTCCCATGACAGGATGTCAACACACAACTGCACCCACACACTCAGGCATTGACACACATGTATATAGTGTCACTGTAACACATACACACACACTCACAGCTTCACGGACACAGTAACACACACTCGCACACAGTTGCTACTGGTGGGATGAGGACCCCTGCCTATGTGCAAATCATCATTACAGTACTGTGCACCTACATGACGTGCCACAGAGAATACACATGTACAGGTAGTCAATGTGGCTTAAGATCGGGGACATCATCACGGATAGTAGAATGCATCGCCTAGATGGTGGGAGGGGTCTTAACAGTTCAGTATGGTAACATAAATCCTCACCCCAGGGCCAGTCAGCCCTACATACACACACTGTGGCATTCAGTAATTAATACACCTATGTCATGCACATACAGATACCTCACCTGTGTGAGATACACGGCCCTACCTATGTCCTGCTTTCTACATTGCAGTCTGTACAGGAGAGTGAGTAGCAGACCTGCCAAGCTCATGTTATGTATGTCAGTTGTACAGCAGTGTTGCACGTGTTACAAACTGTACTGACGCTTCCTGTGCCAACAGTGCTGATATATGCACTAGGGACGTCATATCTATTAACAGGTATCAAGTGATTTACCTTTGCTGTCACCCTGACTGCTGTCTAAGTTGTATGTTATGTCCTTCAATTAATGAAACCATTGCTTACCGGTTACACAGGGTATTGTAGGACCGCTTGTGACACACCTGTGAGCTGTCCACAGCAAACATCCATCTGCAAAAATACCCCACCACTTAGTTACTTCAACACATCTGACCATACCTGTGGTACATCTTTCTGCACATTCAGCATATCACCATATACAGTTGGCAGTTTTGAGGCTGCATTGCAGCTGCATGATGTACTAGGATACATGCCACCTGCATACATCAGCAACTGCACACGCATGTTATCTGAATGCACAACACTACGTGTACAGGTGTGTAGGTCCTACAATCCTGACATTTGGTCATGTTTGTAGGCATTGCAATTGGTGGATTGTGTAATGACATACATGACACATGGACTGTTGTATGATATGATGGGTGACCAGTACATAGGGGATGTTACCTCTGTCAACATTGATATCACACCTTACGTACTGTTAGTATTCAGCAGCCATGGACCTACATTCCATGTGCATGTGTGTAATGGCTGTAGTCACCTGTTTGCACAAAGGACTACAACAGCTATTTACAGATATGTTGTGTGTGTGGCATGTACATACCCAGGGCAGGTACATGTATGTCATATCCATACATGAGGGTATTTACTGGTGTACAGCAACAGACATCTGCTAATGGTGGAAAGTACCGAGGGGCCCTGGTATGTGTACAGCTGATCTGGTCACAGACAGTGATATAATTGCATTGCATAACACATGATGCAACTGTGTCAGTACATGTGTACTCTCTACAGTTGATGTAGAGCTTAGTACAGTACACAGGTCAAGGGTTACATGGCAGTGTACTCGTCTATGTCGTACAACATGTATGGTTGCGTGTTGGTGGTCCGAGGGCATGGTGGTGTGTGCAGTTTACATCCTAGAATGCAGCATGTGACACTGTGTCCTGCACATGGTTCATCTGTGATGCCTTTCGTGGGGGGACTGGTCAGTGCATGTGAGTGGCCTTTATGTATGTGGGTGCACCACGTGGAGCGGTCCGTACCTGTTTTATGGCCCACATGTCTGGCTGTGAGGTATATTGTGGTAGTGCTATTCTGAGATATATGGTGGTAGTGCTATTGTGCACTACAGAGACATCAGCCAAGTGTTCCTCACTGCACAGATGTCAGTACTCCCCATTGTTGGATCTACAGTGACCAGCTGTGAATATGGACGCTACACATCTAGCACTGGTTAGCATAAGAAAACAATGCAGTTGTCCTGTAGGTGTATGGGAGTTAACCTGTGTTTAGGACATTTGCCTTGGAATGGCACTGTGTGGGCGGATGCAACTTGGGTAATATCCACACTCCATTGTATCATGGATGCATGTGATATGTGTCAAAGGCATGCCTACTGTCAGCCATATCATCCCATAATGACAGCTAATGTTGTGTAAATGTAGAGCAGCGTTCCCGCTAACAATGACAACTACTAACACCAGAGCCCATTACAATGTGTTCTTTACGTCTACCTGTAATAGCATGGCCACTGTGGCCCTCCGTGTTTAGCATCAGAGTGCATCCCAGTCAGCCCTGTGCTACTAGGAGTATGAGCATGTCCAGTATATCCTTGTGTAGATGGACACATAATAGTGCATTCCAACCAGCTCTGTGCTTCTAAGTGTGTGAGCATGCCCCCTGTGCTACTAAGTGTAAGAGCATGCCCAGTGTATCCTTGTGTAGATGGACACATAGTGCATTCCGAACAGCCCTGTGCTACTAAGTGTGTGAGCATGACCAGTGACACCTTGTGTCGGTTATGTGCCTCTGTGTATGGGCATGACCATTGTAACCCTGTATAGTGGTAGTAGTCGTCCAGTCCACAAATGGGCATACTCCAGGTCAGGATGGATTCATACTTTAAACACACAGGTTCACAGGTATGTACATCTTAACTGCCAGCATCCCTGTTGATGTCCGCATTCCCAGACAGTCATAATGACAGCCTTGACATGTGTAGTCTTTGTGGCGCGATTCGTAAGTATGTAGTATTGTAATAGTAATCTGTAAATAGGCAGGTGTTCTGTACCCACCACTGGTGTGTGTGTGTGTGTGTGTGTGTGTGTGTGTGTGTATGTCTGTCCCCATTTGTCGGTGGACTGTAAATTGCTTTTAGACTGCCCACACTCAATAAATTTCTTATACCCATCGTTAGCAAGGCCGATGATGTCACCCATCTACAAATACACCTCTGGGAGGGCTGTGTCCCAGTAATCTCGGTAGCACATTCTGTAACTGTGTAATGCTGTAGTGTAATAAAGTAGTTAGGTCGGTGTTCTAGTCCCACACTTGCCGTGTGTGTGTGTGTGTGTGTGTGTGTGTGTGTGTCCCTGTTTGCCTGTGGACTGAGTAATGCTTTTATACTGCTCATACTCCATACATTTGTTATACCCACCATTAGCAAGGCCGATGATGTCATCCATCTACAAATACACATCTGGGAGTGCTGTGTCCCAGTAATCTTGGTAGCGTGTTCTGTAACTGCTTAATGCTGTAATGTAATAAAGTAGTTAGGTCGGTGTTCTAGTCCCACACTTGCCGTGTGTGTGTGTGTGCGTGTGTGTGCGCGTGTGTGTGTGTCCCCATTTGCCTGTGGACTGAGTAAGGCTTTTATACTGCTCACACTCCATACATTTGTTATACCCACCGTTAGCAAGGCTGATGATGTCACCCATCTACAAATACACCTCTGGGAGTGCTGTGTCCCAGTAATCTCGGTAGCGCATTCTGTAACTGTGTAATGTTGTAGTGTAATAAAGTAGATAGGTCGGTGTTCTAGTCCCACACTTGCCGTGTGTGTGTGTGTCCCCGTTTGCCTGAGGACTGAGTAATGCTTTTATACTGCTCACACTCCATACATTTCTTATACCTACCGTTAGCAAGGCCGATGATGTCACCCATCTACAAATACACCTCTGGGAGTGCTGTTTCTCAGTAATCTCGGTAGTGCGTTCTGTAATTGCGTAATGCTGTAGTGTAATAAAGTAGTTAGGTCGGTGTTCTAGTCACACACTTGCTGTGTGCATGTGTGTGTGTGTGTGTGTGTGTGTGTGTGTGTGTGTGTGTGTGTGTGTGTGTGTGTGTCCCCATTTGCCTGTGGACTGAGTAAGGCTTTTATACTGCTCACACTCCATACATTTGTTATACCCACCGTTAGCAAGGCTGATGATGTCACCCATCTACAAATACACCTCTGGGAGTGCTGTGTCCCAGTAATCTCGGTAGCGCATTCTGTAACTGTGTAATGTTGTAGTGTAATAAAGTAGATAGGTCGGTGTTCTAGTCCCACACTTGCCGTGTGTGTGTGTGTCCCCGTTTGCCTGAGGACTGAGTAATGCTTTTATACTGCTCACACTCCATACATTTCTTATACCCACCGTTAGCAAGGCCAATGATGTCACCCATTTACAAATACACCTCTGGGAGTGCTGTGTCCCATTAATCTTGGTAGCGCATTCTGTAACTGCGTAATGCTGTAGTGTAATAAAGTAGTTAGGTCGGTCTTCTAGTCTGACACTTGTCGTGTGTGAGTGTCCCCGTTTGCCTGAGGACTGAGTAATGCTTTTATACTGCTCATGCTCATACATTTCTTGCACCTACCGTTATCAAGGCCGATGATGTCACCCATCTACAAATACACCTCTGGGAGTGCTGTGTCCCATTAATCTTGGTAGCGCATTCTGTAACTGCGTAATGCTGTAGTGTAGTAAAGTAGTTAGGTCGGTGTTCTAATCCCAGACATGCCAACTGTGTGTGTGTGTGTGTGTGTGTGTGTGTGTGTGTGTGTGTGTGTGTGTGTGTGTGTGTCTGCCTGCATGAGACAAGTACAGTGCTTTGCAGTATTCACTGTAGCGAGTGCCCTAAATGCGTGTTGCTGCAGTGTGATACGGTAGGGGTTTGTATACAGGACATGGCAAGTGTGTGTTTGTCCGTCAGAGCCTGTGTAGAGGTGGCCGTGATTGTCTTACCATTGGACATGTTTGGGAGCGGGTTTTGTAGTTTTCCTATATAGTATGCGTCTTATGACACATTGGCCACCTCACGAGGAGTACAGCTGTCAGTCAGCCACGGCACTGTGGTGGCAAGCCATACCCATACATCTGGCAAAAGGGCTGGTGAACTAAGTATGCAGCCCTACTAGTACCCGGTATATGTCCCGCACCCATGTACCATGCATGTACAACCTTGCCTAGGATCTCCCACTATGTTGCTAGTAACATGCATATGGAGGACAGATAGTAGGCATGGTGTGACCGCAGTGGCCTGCAGAGGACATGGCACCCTGTACAGTGGTACAATAGGCACATATATGCGGACATTGTGCCTTCACTATGTTCCACACTGAATGGCTGCAACATATGTGGTGCCATCATATGTGATCCACTAAGGCCAAACAATGCTGTACACATGTTCCCTGTATGGACCCATGCCACTGACACCACAGAATACCTGTCCATTCTATCCATGCAGGTGCAGGGCTGACCTGCTCACTGTAAGCAGGTTTTGCCACACCAGGCCAGTATTGGCATATCGGGATATAACCAGGTACACCTGTATATGTCATTGTACAGTATTGTGGGACATGCACATCCCAGGCAATGTCCATGTGAAGGACTATCAAACACAGACATGGCATGCATTGCAAAGCTATGGCCCTACACATTGGTAACCAGGATGTCAGGCCAGATAATGCAGTACCCATCTATGTGAGACATTGCAGACACTACACCCCTGCACTGCACAACCATTGTCGGGTGACACAATGGCAAGGATTACCCCTCACCTAGCCTTGTACAGCCATCTTGCACAGCCAAACACTACACACCCATGGAGCAATGCATACCTGCATGACAGTACTGGCACCTTGTGTCTGCATGTGGGTTGTGATGCTCCCAACCACAGTCACTCCCAGTATAAACCTCATTGGCATACCAACAGTTGTCAAGCACTTTCACATGCCCTAGCCCATAGAACCTCCAGATATCCCCTGTGGTGCATGTGGTCCTGTGCATTACTGCGGTGTGGCAAACTAAGTAGTTACATTGTGTAGTTGCCGCCCTGGCAAAGGTGTCAATGCATGTCCATTAGAGTGTGGTTGTGGTGACAATGGCATCCATTCATGTGGACTGACATGTGTGCCACGCCTAATGTATGTCTACTATATCTGTTGCATATGGCACTCACCTACACACGTTCTTACAGCACTGCAACATGCCGCCTCTGTGGCACATGTAGTAACGTCATGCACATGTAATAGTAATGAGTAGTCAGGGGTTTGCTCCTGTACTATTCAGTGTGTGGCAGATGATGCTTATGGTTAAGTCTCCAAGCCCTTCCCTGGTGTACATTGCCTGTCCCGCACACACACTTTCTGGTGGATGTGAAAGTGTACACCTGCACAGCAGCAGCATGTGTATTGTAACAGATGGAAATGGTCAGGTGATGACCTCTGCACCTATTGCAGTCCTCCTCTAGCTGATTGCATGTGATACAGCTGTGATGGTGTTCCCATAGCCATCCGCATGATAAACACAGTACACTATCTAGGGAAACATTTTATTATCTGGCCATGACAGTCGCTGTGAGTGGTCCCTGGATTTGGTGTTCTGACACAGCCTCACTGATGATATCTTGATGTACCTCAATCATTTTCTACAGTGGGAAATAGCCTAATGACAGGAGGGTGATGTGCCACACAACTACAGCATGTAAGTGTAGCTATGCTGCATTGAGACTACTGCCTGTTTAACATGTGTGAGGTAATGGCTATTCTGCATGTTAAAATACAGACATGACAGTACTCTGTCCATGAGGGAACCCCATCTGTAGGGCCATCTGTGAACAGGTCAGTATGTGCAACCATTTGTTTCCTGTGTTACACACTGGACACACTTCTGTGCACAGCAGAAGCATGGTGTGGGGATTACAGACAGTACATGATGATAGGGATGTGTTACTGCCATTGCATCCCTGATTGGACATGTGTCACATGAGACAGTGGTATGACTGACACTGTGTGGGATTCCCAGTGACAAGCCAATGATGGGCAGCTGTTCATAGCTGCAGTCACACGTCTACTACACATTGTACAGTTGCCATGTGGTATATATGCATGTGTTGTGCTCCCTCTGCAAATGTATACCATCTGTTGTGTTGGGTTGCTGGTGATATCTACTGTCGTAGGTAATCCTGTATGCTGTTGTCTGTCACCAAGCCATATGTGGGTTTAAAACGCAACACCATAGGCTGAATGGGTTGGTAGGTCGAGGCAGATCCTCATGTCCCACTTCAGCTGACCATGGCACCGGGCACTAGCACATCTGGGGCCCAGCCATTAACATCAACCTCTGTTGGCTCTGCACCACCTGCTGGTGGTACCACCACTCAGGATGGAGTATGTCCCCTGTGGGAGCGGGACAAGACAGGTACATATCTGCTGTCGTGCGGTCCCGGACATGTTCCGTAGGTGGCTCCCTAAGAGGTTACGAAGCCATATACGCCAGTTCAAGGGCAGAGTGTCACATTTACAGGGTGATGCTGCCCCTCCTGGACAGCCCCCAGCACTGCTTCCTTTGCAGCTGTGCAGGTGCAGTGGCAGTTGCCCATGGCTGGAGACCTCCGTTCCACTGTTCCCATGGGATTTTGAATGCCGAAGACTCATCCCCATCCAGGGTGTATCCCCCCACCACATGTGTCATATACCAACCCTGTATGCTGTCATCTCTGTGCTCCTACCTATCCTCCACGGCCATACCTACACTCCTTCCCCAACATCTGACCCTCACCTACGGACACATAAGACCATTCGGCTCCTAGGACACCATCTGCCCTATACATAGCTGTCCATAACACACACACGTGCCCACTAGACACATTAAACCCTTGTAATATGCATCATAACATACTACTGTTATCCTCACCACTGTCCCTCAGGTGCACGGTCCTGGTATGCACATCACTCCTACATGGTCCAGGTACACGTGAGGAGGACGACCCCATTGTACACAAAACACTACCGGTCCCTCTATGATTACCCCATTTACCTTTATGATGATGATGATGTTGCACACAGCACATTGCAGGAGTACTGTTCACACATAATGATTGGACAGGTACTGTTGTGTTAATGTACATTACATGCACAGAGTGATGTATATGGCCAGTGTACAACTATTTGCGTGTATGACTGACACATGTCTGTCTGAGGGAGTCTTGTGATCACATAGAGCAACACCACTACATAATACAGGCATCGCTGGTGTTTTCCGTTTCATTCGTTTTTAATGCTTTATTGCACATGGTATGTCCCTGATACATCTCTATATATGTATGTACCTATATGCTGGACATAAACACTCACATGTACATCTACATTATGGGATACATTCCTATACTGTTGAGTGACTGCGCTGTATGATATCCTCTGGTTACAGCCTCTTACACTCGATTAGCCTCTACATTGCTTAACCAATGCAATACTCGCATACTGGTAGCCAAACAAGCTTACACCCACTCGATCCTGCATTCGACTGTACAGAATCTGCGGCCTGTCTGGTGAATCATTCATAATTCTGTGTTCCTCTTACAATCTGCTCCCACCTTATAATGCCCATCACATCGGGCTACATGACTACAGTATCAGGAATGGCTGCCCATTAGGTGACGGCATGGCGTTTGACTGTACAGAATCACCGGCCTGTCCAGTGAATTAATCATATTTGTGTGTTCCACATACACTCTGCTCCCGTCTGGCTGATACATGGGAATCAAGACCCTGCATTACAAACAAGTAGTTGGGTTGTGGTAGCCACATCTGTCGGACGGGTCATGCTACCGCATACCTATTATAGGTTTGCCACCTTCTCAATTGGCCAAGGTAGGACTTTAGGGTTACCACCTGTCCCACTTTGTGAGGGACAGTGCAAACATAATCAAGACATAGCACATGTCCAGATTACAGGACATTATTATATTCTACATTTCATTAATAATTGCATACAACAGTTATTTTATATATGACACTTCTATATGTTATGTGAAGTAGCATAAGCAATTCAAATGCAACTAGATTAAGCTTTTATTTGTGCAAATAAGTGTAATCCTGTACTTTGCACGGCTGTAGGTATGTTTAGTCCTGGAATGACTGACATTTCTAAAGAACATGTCCCACTCTGGCTGTTTGGAAAGGTGGCAACCCTATAGGACCTATATGTAGAGACATCAGACTTTGCAGGGCAACACACCCACAGCCAGTAAAAAGGGGTGTACTTCACTGTTTTGCCTAAATAAAAGGTTACTCTTGTAGCATTATAGTTGCTTATACTGTTACCTATAACATTTAGGTGTTTCAGAGGAACATAATTGTTTTATGCTACTACTACAGACAATATAGGTAGTCTTTGCCCTAAATCACAGGACATTTGCCTTAATTACAGTTATTATGCAGGACACAACTGCCCACAGGGGAGTGTCCCTCGCAAAGGCGGACAGGTGGTAACCCCAAACCTATTATTCTATCAACTTTCTAAGGTAGTCAGCGGAACATGCACTTTCTGTCACTATCAGACTTCTCATATGAATGGGGAAGAATAAACACTGAATCAGGGACACTGCATAACGACCTCAGGGACACATTTAGAAGGTTGGTACTATTAGCCTGACACATTGACAGACACAGAGCACATATGTATTCATACAAATTGTCTGAGGTGCATCCCGTTTATAACTCTTACATGTTGTCATTATTCATTACGTGTATTCCGCCACCTTTCCTCCTAATATCACTAGTTCTAGGATGGTTTAGTTGGGACTGTGTTAAGATTCTGATTCGTAATCTCGGATGTCCCTGGTAATCGGGGACAGCTCAATGGTATGGTCCCTGTGTATTCCCCCAATGATTTACGGACTGTCCAGTAGATGTGCTCTTACAGTTTGGGAGGTATGAGTGTCTGCTATACCCACGTCGGAATATTACTTACACCCACAGGGTGGTCCTAATACATGTCTGCCAGCCAACACCTGCACCCCTAGCCCCATAATCGCATACCCATAGTTCCCCCGCCTGCCACTACTCTACAGCACTTATCCTTACTGTGGGCGCAGGTGGACGCAGGTGGGATATGAATACACCCCTACTCACTGCCCACTTTCCCCGTGTCGGGACACATGTCGTACTTTGTGTCAACCCATGTGTTATCAGGCTTGCACAACCTACTGTTCCGTGTACAGCTACATCTTGGTCGTAATTGTGTTCCCCTATTGGCTGAATGTACCAAATTTTTGGTGTCCCGCAAGGGACGTCGATATCCATGTTTAAAGTGTAGACCTTGTAGATCTCTCCCACTGGCAGTTTCCTGCCGGTGGACTTGGAAGCAGTGTTGTATTTACCTTTATTGCATGTCTCTATGTCTCACCGGCCTAGCTGGGGGGGTTGTAAGTAGACGTTTGTTGAGTGGACGTCCCACCAACATTTGCCCAGTCTAAACATGTTACCCGTAACTTCTGTAACATAATCTAGGTATATACATGTGTATATTTACTGTAACATATATATATATATATATATATATATATATATATATATATATATACATACATTAATATATACAGACATATCTGCATACGTATTCATACATGTATATTCATATCTTGCTGTCATGTATATATATATATATATATATATATATATATATATATGTGTGTGTGTGTGTGTATGTATGTGTATATATATGATTATATATATATGTACATCAGTGTGTCAATACATTCCCCGCTCATACGCACTTACACGCGTAATGGTGTCTATAAGCTTCACCAGCATACTAGTGCCTTATTCATTATAACACGACACACTCCAGTTATCTTGTAATCAGTATGTAGTACATTATACAGCGGACAGATGTCGCTATATGTTCATGTATGGATTACCGATGGTAATTGGAATGTGATAGTGTGATTTGACACATCCCTCTTCTGCACAGCCTATTATTCCATGTACTGTTGATGTTTGTATGGACACATTCCTATTATTTATGTCAACAAATGGAATGCATGTGTTACAGAATTTGTACTTCAACATACATTGTTGTCTGCATGTGAGTCTGCATATATACCTATTACGACCTAGCTGACCTCCGCGGGGTGGTCCATTAGAACCAGCCCATCCAACCCTGGCAAGCCTGGATCGATAATTGCATACTCATAGTTCCTCCACCCCGCCCGTGTTAAATTTACATGCGTAACATCCATTATCCAGTTGTTATCGCAGCCATGACACACCTTTACACATGTCCCTCTCCAGAGCTTTTGGGGCCCTACACACATTCTGTCCTGCCTCGTGTATTAACAGGGTCTCCTGCCATGTATATTTGCACATACGTGTCTTTCCTGGAGTTATGGAATACTGCCATTTGCGCTTTCCAATTTTTGGAGGTCCCAGCATTGGACTACATTCCGTCTGTGTGTAAAGTAGACCTAGCATTTCAACGGTGTACTCCCACTGGTAAAACCCTGCCTGTGGTGTGAGTAGCGGTGCTCTGCTCACTCCTGGGCAGCTTTTTATGACATACGCTGGAAGCACTTTATAATACCAACATTGCTCTTGATTTCCTTCACATCCCTTGTGTATGCTTTACTGTTGCAACATCCATTCTTTATATATATATATTTCTCATGTATGTAGATATATATCTATACACACATATGTGTGTGTGTGTGTACATATATATATATATATATATATATATATATATATATATATATATATATATATATATATATATATATATATATATGTGGGTTCACTTTATAACATCGAAATACTGAAATGTCAATTTCAGTATCTCGAAGCTATAAAGTCGAATGTTACAAATAGCGAACGTTCATAATCGCGAATTTGACATATCTCGGAAATATGTCGAATTTGCAGTTATGAAGTTGCGCTACGTAATGTCCGGGTTTGCGTTTTGTTGGTGCGCGGTGCCATGTTTGGATGTAGGTGTTATGTCAGGTAAGTGAGTGTTTTGTAAGGGTTTTGAGTGGGAGTTAGAGTGTGTGTGAGGGATTGGAGAATGTGCTTGTGTGAGTGAGCTTTTGTGTTGTGTTTGTGCGATCTCGGAGTTAGTATATATAAGTAGGGGGGGGTGTGGGGGCTTGCTTGCTTATGTGTGTGTGAGTTGTGTGTGTGTGTTTTTTTTTTTGTTTATGTTGTGATGTGGGTGTTGTGTTGTATGTTTAGTATAGTGTGTGTGGTGTTTTCGGTTATGTGGTTTTGCGTTTTTTTGTTTGTCGGTGTTTTGTGGATTCGGTTTTATAGTCTCGAGATACTGAAATTCGATATTTCAGCATTTCGAGGTTATAAAGTGAATCCATATATATATATGTGTGTGTGTGTGTGTGTGTGTGTGTGTGTGTGTGTGTATATATATATATATATATATATATATATATATATTACATCTGTACATACAAACATACATTTCCTATGCTGTGAGCTGCTTACACCTGCGCAGGCGCACTCGCCTATGCTTACTGTGCGTTACATATGTTTACTGTCGCTTATTTGTGCTTATTTGTGCCTT
The DNA here is from genome assembly GCF_019279795.1 of Protopterus annectens. Lineage (NCBI taxonomy): Eukaryota > Metazoa > Chordata > Ceratodontiformes > Protopteridae > Protopterus > Protopterus annectens. The sequence continues at coordinate 604,833,708 of NC_056746.1, read as the reverse complement.
ATACATTATGACAATACCACTTTGATTGAAAGGATCTGGTTAATAGTCCCATGCGATACACACATTCACCTTTACATGTTTACATGTTGGCTTTACAGCAGAGCAACATTCATTCCACATGGAAAATGATATGTGCTATTGTTGACCTTGAACCGTGAATGCCTTTTCGTTAGGCGGATGCTCTAACTATTACACTATTGGTGTTCTTCCTCATTTATATGTATACCCATGGTGCGTAGTTACCCGAACACATGCCTCATCACTTCACTTACACAGCAGGCATCCATTTACCTGTTGGGAAAAATGCACTACTACACATGCATCATTCCCTATTCCCTACTGCTCTGGACTCGTGTCGCATGTTGACTCACTCCGCGGATATTCAGACCTCCAAAGCCTATAGTCGTGGTACATACGTGTGTACGATTGTCAGGGTGTTCATATGGTTTTCTGGGTTTAGGCTTGTCCGACTGTGTACTGGGACTGCCCTGTACCTTGTTGAAAGTCAGACTTAGCAAGGGGAGATCGTTCGTTCCACTTTTAGCATCCTGCCTGTGGTTGGGGATGCAGAGGTGTGCTCACCTATGGCCATCTTGATATATAACAGCACTAACTATTACGGGGATTTCCTATATTGTGACCATGTTCGTTGTTCATATCTACATATATTGCCACCTTTTCATATGGCCAAAGCGGGGCATTTTCGGGACACACATCAGATTTTTCAGGCCGACACATACCCACGGTCAGTACAAAGGTTAGAACTTTACTTATTTGCCCAAATGAACGCTTATTCTTGTAGCGGTTTGTTTGGTTAATCTGTTTATTGTAACTTTGAGTATTTTATATAAATAACTGTTTTATGCAACTGTTACATGAAATATGGGACATATTTCCTACAATCACAGGACATCTGCCATTGTATTATATTTGGTATGGACACAACTGCCCAAAAAGGAGCTGTCCCTCACAAGGTGGGGCAGGTGGAAACCCTACATCTGAAGTAGTTAACTTCATTTGTTCATCAACCTGTGGGTATCGGATCCATATCGGATCCGAGCCGGCAGCTTCAAACAGCTAAGATCCGAGCTCCAACTCCTCCTCCTACCCATAATCCCCTGCTATCCCTCTCTGACCTCAGAGCTCGTTTGCCGCAGTTGAGTCAGCAGCTTTGAACGAGTTCCAGGTGTGGGAGTTAGTCGTTTTGTGAGGAAAAATCTTATTATCTACCCTTTTTTCCCCGTAGTTAAATTACTGTTGTGTGTGTTGCTCCCTACTTGGAATTTTAGTTATAAAAATTGTTAATTGTTTTATTTAGTCTAGTTTAATTTCCTCCCCGTTTGTGTGAAGGCATGTGCATTGGGCCTTGTGTGTTTTTTTTTTAGTCAGACTATGTCTGAGGCCCCAAAAACCTTTTTTTCTAAATGCACCGAGTGTGGTCATAAGCTATCCCCAGCGGATGGCCACACTCGGTGTGTTATCTGCCTTGGGGTTGACCACATCTCCTCAGGCTGCACTATTTGTGCAGCCTTCAACCCCAGGGCCCTAAAGGGCAGGAGGTCGAAGTTGATTCTGGCGGGACTTCTGCCCCCAGACTCGACTTCGACCTCCTTTCCCTCTGTGGCACCGGCCGCGGCAGTGCCTCCTTCTACCCCTGCTCCCCTGGCCGGGACTCATCCTCCCACCTTAGGCCAGGAGGAGAGGGAAGCAAGGCAGGAGAGGAAGAAAGAGAGACATCACAAGTGGTGGGCCGAGTCTTCTTCCTCGGCTCCACCGGCTAAACAGGCAGCCTCTCCCAGGGCTTCCGGGCCTTCTCCTTTCCGGCTCCATCCACCTCATTTCTCCCCGGACATGGAGGAGGAGACCCGGTCGCCTTCGAGGTCATCGAGGCGGCACTCCCGGCCCACTTCGGTGGCCTCTTCTAGGTCCACCCGAAGCTTGTCCGATGCAGATATGGACTGAATGATGCGTAGGTTCCTCCAGGCCTAGCTGCAGATGGGAGTGCTCCTGCCTCCCCTCCCTCCGGGGGGGGGCTCGACCCCCTTTTTCACCCCGATTGCTCATTCTCCGACCCACCTCTGGGGTTCGGAGACTTTGGATCCGAGTTGCTTGGGAGCCGGGGGAGGGTTGGCGCCGATAGTACCTCGTACTTCGGCTCTGACCGCACCCTCGAGTTTGTTGGGTCCCTTTTCAGATCCGAGCTCTCGGAGCGGAGAGCTGAGCTTTGGATCTGGAGATGTCAGTGTGTCGTCTGCTCTGTCTTGGCCAGAGCATACTGGCCCTTCGGATCCAATTGCTTCGGCACCGGCAGTGATCCACACATTGGATCCGAGGGGACTGATCTCTGATCCAAGAGAGAGCAGTTCTCCTTCAGCGTTCGATGTTGTGGAGAGGGTATTGTTGAGGGATTTGAGGCCCCAGGCTCCTTCTACAGTTCCACCCTGCACTCTCTCTCAGACGGGCCTACCTTCCATCACCCGGCCCCAGGGACAGCCTGCGCCTACGTCCCAGATGGCTCTCTTGGAGAAACAAGATGTGGTTGGTGAGGCCTCTCCAGACAGCCCCCGAGGAGGTTCCTCACAAACGTAAGTGCAAGAGGAGGCACTTGGACTCACCTGAGTCCTTGACGAAGGACACAGATTTAGAGGAAGGGGAAGCTTCCCCAAGGTCACCCCCCGAAGACGTCTCCTTCGGAGACATTATGGAAATGTTACGCATTAGAGGGGGTGGTCTGCCCAAAAACCTTCCTCGGATGAGTCTGTGTTTCTGGAGGCGTTTGACGCCGGCCCATCTACCTCTTGGGTGTCCCCTCCCGCTGATCCCCTGGTAGATCTGATCACTACCAGGGCATAGAAGGAACCGGACACTGTGGAGCCCATTCCTAAGAGACCAGATAGAATACTCAGTTCCCCCACTGATAGGACGGTTTGGAGCAAGGGTGCTCCTGTAGATGCCATGTTGGTGGCGGCCGCCACCAAGAAGGAACTAGCCCAGAAGAGTTCCTAGGTCCACCCTCCCGACAAGAAATCTCGGACGATGGACCGCCTGGGGAAGCGGATGTTCGCTTCAGCTACCTTCTCCGTAAGGTCGCTGAATTATATGGCACATGTGATACGACTCCAGCAGGATCTTATCAAGGAATACGCCGGGTCGCCTCCAGAGTCCATGTCGGCCGAGGATAAGAAGGTATTCTCAGCTCGAATGGCCACTCTTAAGTCCATTTTGAACACTTCTATGCGGCTCCTTTCCCATGCTATGGAAGGAGCCGCTAGAGCTAGCGGAGCGGGCATAGTCTTACGGCGACATGCTTGGCTCCGCCTTTGTGATTTGGCGGAACCCTTCAAGGCATCCTTCACGAATGCCCCATTTGATGGTTCTTCTCTATTTGGCAAGACCGTCCGTGACACACTGGTCCAGAGCGAGAAAGACGGGAAGACGTTGTCTGCTGTCGGAGTCTGCTTCTCGGCTCCCCAGAGGTCCTTCTCCAGGAACCAAAGGGGACAAAAGAAGATGTGGTTCCGGAAGTCTCAACAGTCCCGTTTCACTCCGGACCCCTCGTCCTTCAGAGGCAGAGGAGGACAGGGTGGATGCTGGCACAGAGGCAGAGGGGTACCGAAGAATTTCGGGTCAAGAGAACCCTTTTTGGATCAGCCCGTGCAGCAGCCCTGAAGGGATGCCCGACTGTTCCACTCTGGAGGCAGTCGGGGGGGCGCTTCTCGAGGCACCTAGCAGTTTGGGAGTCCATCACAACAGATCACTGGGTGCTTCGAATCATATCCAGAGGATACAAAATTCCCTTTCTGTATCCCCCTCCCAGTCCCCGGAGCCTCCCTGATATCCCACCCAATCAAAGGGAGGCAGTAGCTGCAGAAATAAGCCAGCTGCTAGAAAAAAGAGCGATCCAGCGCATCCCCCGAGACCAATCCGGATCGGGCTTTTACTCCAGGTTCTTTCTGGTGCCAAAAAAGACGGGGGACATAAGGCCAATCCTTGACCTGTCCTTTCTGAACCTGTCAGTGGCCAAAGAGAAGTTCCGGATGGTCACCATTCAATCCATTCTCCCACTCTTACAGGAGAACGACTGGATGAGCTCGATAGACCTCAAGGATGCGTACTACCACATTTTGATGGACAGACGATCCAGAAGGTTTCTCTGCTTCCGGCTAGGAGCCAGCCACTACCAGTTCGGGGCCTTCCCTTTGGTCTCACCACAGCCCCCAGGGTGTTCACCAAAGTTTTGGCAGTTGTAGCGGCCCACCTGAGACTCCAGGGGATACAGGTCTTCCTCCTGACCGCCCCCACCAGGCATCTACTATGTTCAGCCAGAAATTACTTCCTTCACTTGGCCTCCCGGCTGGGAATCACAATCAACCTCAAGAAATCTTCCCTTCAACCAACACAGATCTTGGACTTCATATGAGCCAGGTTAGACACAAACCTATTGAAAGTCTTCTTAACTCTGGACCGGCTTCGAACTCTGAAGCTCCACGTACTGGCCCTTCTACAATCCTTGGCTCCTCCAGCGGAATTGGTTCTGAGGGCTCTAGGTTCCATGGCGGCAACAATTAATCTGCTACCTTTAATGCACTTGAACATGAGGATACTTCAGTGGACCCTGCAGGTTCAATGGTCCATCCTGCAACATCCACTGAATTCTCCCATTTCCCTCAGCAGGGTTTGCAGGAAATCCTTGCTCTGGTGGATCCAGTCCCCAGACCTTCAGAAAGGGCATCTTTTTTCTATGTCCCCTCCTCTAGCCACGGTGACCACGGATGCTTCTCTTCTAGGGTCGGGGCGGCACTGTATGGGCAGAACCATCCAAGGCACATGGACCCATTCAGAGACCTTGTTGCATATCAATGTCCTAGAGATGAGAGCGGTGCTTTTGGCATTGCAAGCACTCCAGGCACTTCTTCCCTTAGGGACAGTTGCAGTTCAGACAGACTTCATGTCAGTGGTCTGGTATATCAACAACAGGGGGGAACCAGATCCTACCCACTTTGTCGAGAGGCCATGAGAGTTTGGGAATGGGCGATCTCCACCAACCACTGTCTCATAGCGACACACATTCCGGGTCGGTCAAACATTTTGGCAGACAGGCTGAGTCGAACCATCCTCTCACCATACGAGTGGTCTCTGAACCCCAGAATAGCGAAGCAAATCTTCCTCAAGTGGGGTCAACCTTGCTGCGATCTCTTCACATCTCCTTCGAACGCAAAGTGCAGCGACTACTTCGCTCTAATTCCCCCATCAGGGGAATCCCCCAGAGACGCTCTGGTGCATGTTTGGCCATCCGGTCTACTTTACGCTTATCTCCCTCTTCCTCTAATGCTAAACTTCTTGCAGAAAGCCCGTCAGTTGGGGAGCAGAGTCATCCTCATAGCCCCATTCTGGCCTCGTCAAACATGGTTCCCATGCCTATGGTCTCATCTGGTGAATCCTCCATGGATTCTAGTTCCCACCCCGGATCTGATCTCTCACCCACTAGGATTATCAACCCCGAATCTGGACAACCTCAAACTCACAGCTTGGTTGATCCAGTTCCAGTAATGGCTAGGACTTCCGGTATCTCGTCCCCTGTTAAGGCTATTTTAGTAGCCGCTCATAAACCTTCTACAAGAAAGGTTTATAACAGCAAATGGAAACGCTTTACAATCTGGGCGGGCAAAGAAAATTGGATGCCTTTACAGCTCCAATACCAGCAGTGTTAGAATTTTTGTCAACTTTATTCGACCAAGGTGCTAGCTCTTTTACGGTCAAAGTCCAATTAGCCGCTATTTTCCATTATCATGTGTGAAGTAATCTTGGTTTATTAGCCTCTTCCAAATTATGTAAGACTTTCTTAAAAGGCACCTTCCTCTTAAGACCTCTGGTTAAAGATGCAGTCCCTCCATGGGATTTAACCTTTGTTCTCCAGTCTCTGAGGAGCCCTCCATTTGAACCTGCAGCTTCCGTGGATCTAAAATATTTATCTTGGAAGACGGCTTTTCTCGTCGCTATCACTTCGGCTAGAAGGGTTTCAGAGCTTCAAGCCCTCTGCGCCAAACCTCCTTACTTGGTCTTCCATAAAGATAGAGTTTCCCTCAGGACCAATCCCTCCTTTCTACCCAAAGTTGCTTCTGAGCCCAATATCAATCAGTCTATTAATTTACCAGTTTTCTTTCCAAATTATCAAAACAGGGGTGAATGCAAACTACATTCTCTGGACGTACACAGGCAATTGAGATTCTACTTGCACAGGACCACTGAACATAGGAAATCTGAGCAACTCTTTGTATCCTTTGCTAAATCCTCTTTGGGCAAGCGAGTATCAAAAGTTACATTGTCCAGATGGATTTCCCAGTGTATACTTCTGGCATACAAGAGTTCTGGCCAGCCTGAACCTGGAGGAGTCCACGCTCATTCTACCCGATCGATTTCTACTTCTGCTGCCTTTTGCTCCAGAGTGTCCTTGGATGACATTTGTTCAGCAGCCACTTGGGCTTCATCCCATACTTTCATTAGGATGTGCAGGTGATCCTTGTTTTGTAAGGTTCTGTGTTACTACAGCAAACTCGATCAGAGGTCAGAGAGGGATGGCATGGGGATTATGGGTAGGGGGAGGAGCTTGGAGCGCAGATCTTAGCTGTTTGAAGCTGCCGGCTCAGATCTGATATGGATCCGATACCCACAGGTTGCTGACAAATGAAGTTTACCTACTCAGATGGAACATTATGGTGAGTACATAACTTCTTTTTACATCTGCTTTACAGCACCTAGCACCCTATATCCGACTGCCACTATACGAATGTGTAAGGTATATATTCCCGATAATGCACGCGGGGAGACATGCATCACAGTCAGGTGTTCAATCCCTTGCAAGGTGGGGCATGTGGTAACCCTACTTACGTCTGCTTTAAAGCGCCTTAAGCTTAAGTTTAATCCTGGGTCATAGGTTCTGCAGGACCAGCTGGAGGCTGAGCAGTCTTGTGGACAACTACTGCTCAAAGAACTTGTGTCCAGATGTATACAGGACTGGACATCGTGTCATGACACCAAGTCTAATGTTTAGAACAGATACATATCCCATGAGGGATATCCAAAAATTGTGGGGACCAATGACCATCTTTGTTTTACGGCTGTAAGGTAGGGTTATACATGCAAGGGATACATAGTTTGCAATCCTGAGCCTGCTTAGGGTGAAACTGCCTACTAGATATGGGTAGGGGTCACTATGTGCAGATATGGCTGCGCCTATCTAGCAGCCAGAGTATTGCTGGTTTTGGTGGACGTTCAGGAAGGGGGGGTATGCTGTGAAGGGGGTGATGGGTATTCAATTATGTATCCAGATGTATTGGGGTTGGATGGCTCAGTTCAGGCCAGACCATTATGTGGGTATGTGCCGGTAACGTTTCTGTACATGTGTATTGCACATTTTAATGTTCACATATTTGTGGGATTGTATTGCGGATGTGTATATTTGTTCTTTGGTTATCTTCCTGATTTACCCACCACTCCCTCGTAGACCTCCAGTTCACCTATTGTGCATCCAACCAAGTCCCCCCTTGGCGAATTATTACATTACCCATCACTGCCCACCCCCATATTCCACAAACAACATTCATCCCTTCTCTAGTTGATGGCCCATGGCACAGTCAACAGAACACATTGCGTACACTACATATCTCTGGGACCAATATGGTTGTGAGGTTTACACTAACATTTCAGATCATCCACATGCTGTACTTCACGCACATAGGTACTCGCAAATACTTATCTTTCATGACATGGTAGGTAGACCTGGGTAATACCCGTTCATCTATGAGCTGTCCTGACAAGGATGACTTGGACCGTGAATGGGCAGATATTGGGCGAATGCTCTGACCATTGGTAGAGTTGCCACCTTTTCATATGACCTGGATGGGACATTTTCGTGGCACAAATCTGAGTTTACAGGCCAACACATACCCACGGTCATTACAAAGAATAGTACTTTAGTTTCATGCCTACATATAAACTTTTATTGTTGTAGCGGTGTAGTTGCTTATTCTGTTTTGTTTACTTTCTTATTCTGTTTCTTGTAACATATAGGCATTTTATATAGGACATACGTACTGTATGGGACTATTACATAACATATGGGACATAATTATGTCCTACTATCACAGAACATTTCACATTTATTATGATTTTGGTATGAACACACCTGCCTAGGGGGGACTGTCCCTTACAATGTAGGACAGGTGGTAACCCAAACCATTGGGCTCGGCTTGGCAATTGGCGGCGCGCTAACACGATGCATTTCGCTTCCACTTGGTATAACTAGCGACACTACAATGGAATACGGGCACGGGGTTTTAAATATCTGTGTTCAAGGGACGGGGACTCAATATTCAGCTATGTGCCTTTGTGTTTACTTCTTATTGTGGTGTTTGCAATGATGTCTTGTATGCTTTGCATACATTTCAGTATCCACGGACACTGACAGGTATTAGAGGCAGGCTGTACTAGTTAGCATTTTAGGTTGCCCGTATGCAGCCGACATGTTCACGCCTCCGTGCAGCACTTGGACACACCCCCTGAACTCGTACATGTTTCCTATGCACGTGGCCGTTAAGGCAGCGTGCCTTCATTAATATGCATGTGATGCTGCTGCGCCATGTCTACGCCGCACAGTCGGCGCAAGGCTAACGCCGTCCTTGTGCCGAGCTTCATGAATCCCGGGGATGGTAATGAAATAAAAATAAGACACTGGCACTTTTCTGCCTATCTGTTGAAAGAGAGGAATTTAAGGAATGGGTAGTAGACATTATTCAGGAGCTGTTCAAGAGGATAGAAATTACTTCTGAAAATATAGCTAGAGAGTGGGATAAATTTATGGTGGAGTTTAAAATAGGGTAGAAATAAAAGAAAGGGAGGTATGGTTAAGAAGAAAAAAAAATATTTAGTTGGTCTGGTAAATGTTAAAATATTTCAGAATAGGGGGAATGTCACAGAACAAGAAGAAGACCAACTGCAGAAAGCTAAGCAGACAATAAGGGATTACCTCTACAATTTACACGAGTTTAGAAACATTGCTGTTTGGCAACTGTTTTTTCATAATAACACTAGAGCACAAAAACTTAGCACAACGACTCAGGCAACAGAAAGTAATAAGGGCTGTCACCAAGTTTAGGGAGCCTCTAACAAGGAAGGTAACAAAAGATCCTGTAGAGTTATTAGAAGTGTTTTGGAAATTCTATAAAATTCTGTATAAAGCTGAGAAATATGGAAATCAAGAAAAGATACAAATGGAAATGTTATGGAAGAATGAAATATGCCAAGGTAGGTGAAGCTCAAGTACTAAAGGTTAGGATAAAAGGAAATTATATAAAAATTGTGATATATAACCAATCTACAGAAAGGTACCCAGGAATAGATGGTATTCCTATGGAAGCTTGGATGGTAGGATGGAAAAAACTGATAAAGATCTGGAAGGTTTTGTTTAACAGTATTTATGAGGAAGAGAAGTACCAACATCCTGGAAGAAAGCAGTGGTAGCTGTAATACCTAAAGAGGGTAAAGATCCACCAGTTCCAGTTTTATACAGGCCCATTTCAATACTAAACCATGATTATAAAGTGTTCATGTCTATAATGTCTGAAAGAATGGCAGAAGTAATGCCTAAACAGATGGGTATGGATTAGTGTGGTTTTGTGGAGGGGAGGCAACCATTTGACAACATTAACAGAACCACCAAAAAAACTTACACCAGTGTAGAAACCACCAAAACAAAGCTAAATACTGGTAAATGGCACAAGGAACCAAACAATAGCCACACTCCTTTAGCATACACTTTATTTTGACCGCTTTTGTCTTAAGACTTCTTCAGAACTAAACACTTTGCATGAAAACCTTTCTTTATATATAGTACTATTCAGTTAACACATCATCTCATCAAACAATTAACCACTTAAAACTTAAAGCAACACAGAAAAATCTTTAATAAAACTTTACTTATTCACATATAGTTTTCTGTGTTTCAAAAAACATTTAATGTTAATAACCTCATTCAACCCAAGTGTTTTATCTGCCTGAAGTTGAACTTGCCAACAGGTTTCTCTTCGTTCTAAAACGTTTTTAAAATCTCCCCCTCTCGCATCTAATTTAACTACTTCCAAAACTGAAAAAAGAAACTTTTTATATGTTTCACACTCAGCAGTATGTCTATATAAAGAACTTCTTTCATCCATGCTTTTTATATTATAGTAGTGTTCTCTTACTCTTTCATAAAGCGACCTAGTAGTCATTCCTACATAAAAACTGGAACATCCACTACATATACAAACAAACACCACACCCTTAGTTCTACATGTGACATGCCCTGGGATTTTGATAGTGCTAAGATAACTTAGTATATTAATAAATGGACCTTCTAACATATATCTACAATATTTATTACTTATTTTATTTATTTTACATTTGTTGACCGGGATTGTCCGACTGAGCTGAAGAGCCTTTTTTCAGCAGAGGACTGGGGAGAAAAGCTCCAACCTATTATACAATTTTCATTATAAATTAGCATTAAACAGTAATGTTAAGGATTATTACAAGGCATTAAATAGCAATACAATGATGTTATGTGATCCTATCTCGCCTACATTCTGTACTGATGGGCTCGGAGCCGATCCTCAGCTCCGACTCGGCACGCTATGCTATAGAGCGAAGCCTCTTATTGGCTGAGCTATTCTCTATCCCAGGATGCACCACCACTACTTCCCCAGATCTCGTTTGCCGCTTACAAGCTAGGACGTGGTCTCGAACTTGGCTGAGCTAAGTGCTTTTTTTCTAAAAGTTTTTCTGTCAGGAAATTCTTTAATCTTTACCCAAAAGCTGTTTTAACAGCTATCGTTGTGTATAAGTGCGTTTTTGTAAAATTTTTGTGGTATTTTTTGTGTGACTGAACAGGGAAAGGTTTCCGTTTAAGTTAGAGGGGCCTTCCCCTAGTTCTTTAGTGAGTCTTCTTATTTTTTTTTTTGGAGGTCAAGTACCTGTTTGAGTTAGAGGGTTCTTGGCCCTCCTTTTTGGTGTATTTGTAGTTGCAGTTGTTATTTGTTTCTTGGCTCTCTTTAAAAAAACAAAAAAAACTATATGTAAGAAAAGGTTTTCTTTATTGTTATAAAATCTGTTTCTGAGTGACATACATTGTATTTTCTCTGATATAGTGAGTAGTCTAGCAGACATTATGTCTAAGGAGCATAGACCCTCAGGATTTAAGAAGTGCACGAGATGCAATTATAAAATGTCCATCACCGATGATCACTCCTTGTGCGTGTACTGTTTAGGCGCCAAACACCTACAGGAGTCTTGCAGCGTGTGTCATGCTTTTTCCTCTAGGGTCCTCCAAGAGAGGAAGAATAAATTAATCTTAAAAGGGCTTATCAAACCCTCCTTCGAGGAGGCCTTATCTTCCTCTTCCTCTCCAGCTAAGAAAAAGAAATTGTCGGCTCCGACCAGTCCGTCGGAACCGACCAGTAAGAAATCTAGGCAGGCTTCTCCATCGGCTCCACGGACTTCGGAGCTGAGGGCGGAACGGTCTGCCTCGATGCCTCCAGTCTCGACTCCTTTGGTTTCAGAGCCGATGGCTGGGGCTTCGAGAGGCGGGTCACCTTCATCGGCTCCACTGATTTTGGAGCCGATGAGGGTTGCCGGCTCAGACTCTTCCTCGGCGCGAAGCCCTCGGCACCGAGGGAAATTGTTTTGGAATCTCCCTCGGCACCGATACTGTTCGAGTCTATTCGGAGCCGGTCCCCTAGTCCTTCGGAGCCGATGGAGAAGTCGGTTCGGGCCCGGTCGGTCTCCTCCCGATCTTCCAAGATGTCGGATTCGGACATCGACAGGGTGCTCCTAAGACTGTTTCAGTCTCCTGTATTCCAGAAATTAGTTTCGGCTCCAGCCCATTCGGCTTCGGAGCCGATGGCCCACCCTGTAGTTCTGGTTCCTCCTCCAACAGTCTCGGCACCGTTGGAGCCGGTGCTGGTGGAGCTGATGGAGGTTTTTGGGTCAGCTCCGACCCTTACTCCAACCCCAGCTCTCGAGTCGGAGTTCGGTACACGGACCTCCTCAGTCGGCCCCGGGGGGGACGCTTCGGGAACGATGTTTTCGGTTCCGAGCCTTCCTCTCGGTGCGTCGGTGCGTCTACTGTTGTGGCCACGGGGTTTGGACCTTCCCAGGACTCTGGCGGTCTGGCCTTCAGGGCCATGAGGAGTGCTTTGGCCAAATCTTCTTTGGCTACCTCCACGGTCTCACCGGCACCTTCCCTATACACGGAGACTGGGTCTTTGGTAGTCCCCCTGTCGCTAGACAGCGGAGCCCCGGGGCCTGAGGTCACCCCAGTGGGGTTTCCCCCCCTCCTGGAGGTCCCTCTGAAGCTTCTTCGGAGGAACCCCCAAGGAAAAGACTGTGCAAGAGGAAGCACATCGACTCCCCCGATGAGTCTCTCACGTCGGACACCGATCTTGATGATGCGGAGGGGTCCCCTAAGTCGTCCTCAGATGATGTCTCCTTTGCAGACATCTTGGAAGCCCTCAAACAACGAGGCAGCTGGCATTCCAAACCCCCTTCCGCTGACGAGTTGGTGTTCCTCAAGGCCTTCGGGGCTCAGCCCTCCGCCTCCTGGGTGTCTCCGCCCTTCAACGAGCTCCTAGATTTGATCTGTCGAAGGGCGTGGGAGCATCCAGACTCTATGGAACCGGTGCCTGCTAGCCCAAATAAATTCTTATCAGCACCCCCAGAGAAGGAGTTTCTGACCAAATGTGTGGCTGTAGATGCCCTGGTGGTGGCATCTGCTACCCAACAAGATGTAGCAGAGGCTTCGACGTCCATCCATCCTCCTAATAAGGAGTCTAGGAGCATGGATCGGTACGGGAAGCGCACCCTCAGTTCAGCGGCCTTTACTTTAAGGTCCCTGAACTATTTAACGCACTTCACTAGATTTCAGAGGGATCTGATCAAGGAGCTTTCAGATACCCTCTTGGGTAACCTACCTGAGCAGCTGGCCCAGACGGTTGGCTCTCAGTTGGCTACGCTGTCATCGATATCAAACTCGTCCATGAGGCTCATTTCATATGCAGCCGAGGGGGCGAGTAGAGAGGCGGGTACGGGTGTTGCTCTACGGAGGCAAGCCTGGCTCCGCCTGTGTCATTTTGCAGAAGCCTTTAAGTCTTCCTTTGCCGACGCTCCCTTTGATGGGTCCTCTTTGTTTGGACCCAAGGTAAAGGACACATTGACCCGCTGAGCAAGAAGGTAAGACTTTGACTGCCAGAGGGCACGATTTTCCACTCCCTTTCGGCCTTACCCCAAGGCTAAAAGAGGAGGGAAAATGTGGTTCCGTAAATCCCAGAAGTCTTATCCCTTGCAGCAGGACGATCCCCCTTCTAGAGGCAGAGGAGGGGGAAATTTTTCTGGAAGACGCCGTCCCAGAGGCGGCAGAGGCCCCCGCAACACTGGAGACCGCGAGTCCTTTCGTGGCTCTTCAGCCTTCCACAATCCCTGAAGGATTGCCCGACTGTGCAGCTCCGGAGCCAGTCGGGGGTCGTTTTTCGAGGCACCTAAAAGCCTGGGAAGGCATCACTCAGGACCAGTGGGTGCTTCGAATCATCGCCGGAGGTTACAACATCCCCTTTTCACACCCTCCACCACCGTCCAAGAAAATCCCGGACCCGCCACCCAGTCAACGGGAAATCGCAGCCTTAGAAATCTCAAAGCTGCTTCAAAAAGGAGTCATCCAACTGGTCCCCGCAGACCAGATCGGATTAGGGACTTACTCAAGATTCTTTTTGGTGCCAAAAAAGACCAGGGACTTGAGGCCCATTTTGGATCTCAGCATCCTAAATCGATTTGTCAAAAAGTCCAAGTTCCGAATGGCCACCTTACAATCCATTCTCCCACTGCTGGAGAAAGGTGTTTGGATGTGCTCCATAGATCTCAAGGACGCCTATTATCACATCCTGATAGATCAGGCGTCCAGGAGACATTTGCGCTTCAGCCTGGGAGACAGTCATTTTCAGTTCTGCACTGCCCTTTGGTCTCACCACAGCCCCCAGGGTGTTCACCAAATGTTTGGCGGTCGTGACTGCTCACCTGAGGAGTCTAGGATTCCAGGTGTTTCCGTATCTGGACGACTGGCTCCTAACTGCCACCTCCAGGCGTCTACTATTGCAGAACCTACAAGCCACCATATCACTAGGCACTTCCCTTGGAATCACCTTCAATTGGCCAAAGTCTGTGTTGCTGCCATCTCAGCGCATAAGGTTCATCGGAGTAGAGATAGACTCAAACCAAATGCGGGTCTATCTTCCTACAGAAAGGATACAGACTATACAGGCTCAAGTCCGAGCCTTGCTTCTCAGATCCAAAGCTCCAGCCAGGATGGTCCTGCAGCTATTAGGCTCTATGTCGGCCACTGTTCTCCTAGTCCCTTTAGCAAGATTGCATATGAGAATTCTCCAGTGGCTCCTATCGACACAGTGGTCCTTTCAGGATCTCCCCCTCAGTCACCTCATACGGATCACGGAAACCTGCAAACGGGACCTTCGCTGGTGGCTGGTGCCCTCCAATCTAGATCAGGGACGACCCTTTGTTCCACCTCCTCCTATGGCCACATTGACGACGGACGCCTCCCAGACGGGGTGGGGGGGGCATTACCTGGGCAGGTCAGTCCAAGGCAATTGGCATCCCGACGAGAGTCTCCTTCATATCAACATTCTAGAAATGAGGGCGGTGTTTCTGTCTCTACAAGCCCTCCACAATTACCTCCCTCAGGGCGTAATTGTCATTCACTCCGACAACATGTCAGTAGTCTGGTATCTGAACAAACAGGGAGGGACCAGATCCTACCCCCTTTGCAGAGAGGCCATGAGAGTTTGGGAATGGGCAGTGGCGACCAAACGTTTTCTGGTAGCGACTCATATCCCTGGGAAATCCAACGTGATAGCCGACAGACTAAGCAGGACTATTCTCTCTCCTCACGAGTGGTCTCTGAACGATGCAGTGACAACTCAGATCTTCAGCAGATGGGGAACTCCTTGTTGTGACCTTTTTGCAACCCCGCTGAACGCGAAGTGCAGAAAGTTCTTCTCTCTAACTCCAGCTCCGGGGGAGAGTCCTATGGACGCATTAGCCCATCCTTGGCCCACTGGCTTGCTATACGCCTTCCCTCCAGTTCCCCTCCTTCCCAGAGTGATCCAAAAGGCGTCTCACTTGGGGAGCATAATGATTTTAGTTGCCCCTTACTGGCCTCGTCAGGTATGGTTCCCCTATCTTCGGAAATATGCACTGGACGGTCCATGGTTCCTGGATCAGATCCCAGACCTATTAATTCATCAGTCGGGACAACTCCATCAGTCCCTTCACACTTTGAAGTTAACAGCTTGGCTCCTCCTCTTCCGACTATAGTCAGGAATCATACTTTAGACCCGGAAGTTATACATATCTTATCCTCGGCCCACAAGTCTGCCACTAAGAAATTGTATACTAGCAAATGGAAGAGATTTGCTATTTGGGCTCAACTCCGGGGTCTGGATCCCATCACTGTATCAGAAGTCCTGAAATTTCTAACTTCCCTATTCAATCAAGGTTCTTCAGTCTCTACCATCAAGGTCCAATTGGCAGCTATTTCCAATTTTCATGAATCTATAAACCCACCTTTAATGAGCAACAGATTGTGTAAAACCTTCATGAAAGGTGCTGCACTTTTACGACCTCCGATTTCTCATCCTGCTCCTCCATGGGATCTCGATGTGGTATTACGTGCCTTAACCTCCTCCCCCTTCGAACCGGCAGCAACCTGTGATTTGAAACTTCTTTCTTGGAAAACTGCCTTTCTGGTCGCGATTACTTCTGCCAGAAGGGTTTCAGAGCTTCAAGCTCTATCTGTCAAACCACCGTACCTGGTTTTTCATAAAGATAGAGTATCCCTCAGGCCTAACCCATCTTTTGTCCCTAAAGTTTGTTCCAGTTTTTGCCTGCAACAGTCATTAGAACTTCCAGTTTTCTTCCCAAAGTACTCAAACAAAGCGGAGTATATCTCCCACACATTGGATGTTCACAGGCAATTGCGTTTCTATTTAGACAGGACCCAACAAACACGGAAGACAGATCAATTGTTTGTGTCCTTTTCGGATAATAACTTGGGCAAAGCTGTCACAAAGGTCACTATTGCCAAATGGATCAGGGACTGTATTAGTCAGGCTTATTCCTCTTCTAATCAAGAGCTTACAACCTCTGTCAAAGCTCACTCTACAAGAGCTATGGCTACTTCAATAGCATTCCATTCTAAGCTTGCCATTAGTGACATTTGTGCTGCGGCTACGTGGTCTTCCCCGCACACCTTCATTTCCCACTACAAATTGGATGTGGCATCTCGGGGGCGAGCTTCATTTGGTTCCACAGTGCTCAGGAGTGTTTTCCAGTGAGCCACCCAGGAATTAGGTGCTAGGGACGCTGTCCCATCAGTACAGAATGTAGGCGAGATAGATCACATAACATCTTTTAGTTATGTACTTACCATAACTTTAGATGTTTGGGATCCATCTCGCCTACATTCCTAATAACCCACCCTCCTTCCCCCTGCCTTGTAGATCAGAAGAGATCGGACAGTCCCAATTCTATTGTTTCATCTTGAAACATCTGGCAATGTTATATAAACAGTTATGTGTGTGTGCATGAGTGCGGACAAACAAGATCTGGGGAAGTGGTGGTGGTGCATCCTGGGATAGAGAATAGCTCAGCCAATAAGAGGCTTCGCTCTATAGCATAGCGTGCTGAGTCGGAGCCGAGGATCGGCTCCGAGCCCATCAGTACAGAATGTAGACGAGATGGATCCCAAACATCTAAAGTTATGGTAAGTACATAACTAAAAGTTGTACAATGTCAATAATCAGGAGTATAGCATAACTATTTCAAGACGTATAAAAATAAATATGTCATTAAGATGAGTATAGTTTTTGGGGTAAATGGTTACAGAAAACCCAGTTTTATCATAATGTAGTTGCATGAAGGCAAGACAATTACAATAGAATGTTTCTCTTAGGCAATTTGCTTAATAGATTTTAGAAGACAGTAGAAAGAGTAGTCAAGGAAGATTAGAGAGAGCTAGTGAGAAGAGTGAGTTAAGGGCAGAAAATAGATTAAGGTATGAGAAGTAGGAGATGTTTAAGGAGGGAGAGTACAGTGGCAGGACCAGTGACTTTTAAGTGCTCTTTGGTGGCTGTCTTAAATTGTTTAGAATGTGTAAGGGGCCTGATTTCTAGTGGGAGCTTATTCCAGGCAGTAGTGGGGTGATAGCTGTACATGTTGCTTCCAAATTTAGACTTGGGTTTGTAAATTTGTAGTAGGTCTTGGTTAGAGCTTCGGAGAGGTTTGGAGGGAGAATAATGAGAGATGAGAGGGGATAGTGCTGGGCAGTAGGAAGGCTGGTATTGGATAGAATGGATAATCTGGAGTTGAGAGAGAAGAAGCTGGTGGGGTAGTTCAAGCCAGTTTAGGTGTTTTAGAGAGAGACCGTGATGGGATTTGTAGGTTTGTTGGGCAGCAAATCTAGCTACTTTGTTGTAGGCAGGTTCGAGTTTGGTCAAGAGTGCTGAGTTAAGATTTGTGAGAATTTGAGAATTATACATTACACTGGGTAAAAGGTAGGTAGGAGAGACGGTTATCTTGTCTTCAGAGGTAAAGAATTGCTTGTTACAGTAAAGGAGCCCTAGTTTGGAATAAGTCATTTTGATACAGTTATTAACATGCAAGTCAAATTTAAGCTGATCGTTGATGGTTATGCCTAAGAGCTTAGTAGTGGATTCTACTTGAATGGGAGTGTTATTAAGGGACTGTATGGAGAATGAGGATTTAATAAAGTTGAACTTTGTAGGTAGGAAGAGTAACAGCTTTGTTTTTTAGGGTTAAGAATAAGCTGATTGTTGGAGAGCCATGTTTCAACTAAGTTAAAAGATGCCTGAGTAGCTGAGAAGAGCTTAGAGGGAGAGTTGGCTGTGGTGATGACTGTAGAGTCATCTGCGTATTGCATTAAAGATGACTGAGGACAGGAGGTATAGAGCTGATTAGTAAAGATATGAAAAAGTAAAGGCCCTAGGATAGACCCTTGAGGTACACCCATTTTTACAGGAAGTGGAGGGGAGAGTGCAGAGTGCCATCTCACTGATTGAGATCAATCAGTGAGGTAGCTGGAGAACCATGCAACAGTATCAGAGGAGAAGTTGAGGTTATGCAGTTTGTGCAGCAGAAGAGAGTGTGAGACAGTGTCGAAAGCTTTTGAGAGGTCCAAGAATAGGCAAGAAATAAGTTTATGGCCGTCCATGGCTGTAGAGACAGTGTTGAGGAATGATAATAGAGCTGTAGTGGTGCTATGTTTGGGTCTGAAGCTGTGTTGATTGGGTTTAAGCAGATTTTCCTGTGTTAGATACTGTATAACTTGTTTATAAATACATTTTTCTAGTACTTTAGAGAGAGGGGAGAAAATAGTGATAAGTCTAAAGTTGGAGATATCAGAGGAGTTACCTCCTTTGTGTATAGGTAGAGTGTAGCATTGTTTCCAAATGGAAGGGACTTTAGATTCAGAGACAGAGTGATTAATTAGGACAGATACAGGGAGAACAAGAGAGTCAGCTACTAGTAGAAGAAAAGTGGAAGGAATATTGTCACCTGATGCTGAGCGTGGTTTTAATTTAGAGAGTAGAGTTATGATGTAGCTAGTAGGTACAGGTTTGAGGGAGAAGGTATTTGAGAAGATAGTATTAGGAGTAGGTTCAGAAAAGTTGGAGATGTTAGTGGTAGAGGAGTTTGGGTTAGGATTCAGTAGCTTAGATATTTAATCGATAAAATAGGTATTGAAGATAGTGGGAGTTTTTTCAGATGTCTTGTCTGGGCATGGATGGGGGAGGTAAGATTACCGGGATGTAATATTTGGTTAAAAGAGTTCCAGAATTTTTTAGGAATAGATTTTAGGGCTGTGGGTGGTTTGTTATAGAAGTCCTATTTGTCTTTGTTTATGTGTTTTTTTTTTGTCAGATTTCTGAGTTCTTTATATTTTTGTAAGTCTGCAGAGAGCTTAGTGTGTGACCAGTTTTTTTTCATAATTTGTCTCTAGTTATCATAAGGGTATGAGTGGCTTTTGAAAGCCACGGAGATATGGTGGACTTAATTCAGACTTTGTGAGGTGGAGCAAGTGAGTCTAAGAAGGTAATAAAGGTGGAGTTGAAAGCTAGGACTGCTTCTTCTAGTGGGAGTTGGGTAAGGAATTTCCAGTTTACTTTAGAGAGGAGGGCATTAAAGGTTTCTGGATGGAAGTTAGAGAGTTTACGACAAGTGATAAATTTAGGAGGTTTTGAGAAGTGGGGAGTGAACTTAAGCACTTTTATAGGGGTGTGATCGCTCAGGGTGTTTGGTAGGGTTTCAGGGTTATGATATTTGGAAGGATTAGCTACAAGTACCCAGTCAATAAGAGTACTAGATGTGTGAGAGTTGTTTGTATGGGTAGGTTGGGAGATTAGCTGTGTAAAGCCATATAAATTAATATGAGTATTAGAGTTTGGATTACTGATAGTTAACCAGTTAATGTTGACATCCCCAAGGAGGATAGTTTCATTGGGGATGTGTTGAGAAAAGTATAAAAGAATATTTTCGAGCAGAGGAATGTTGTATCTTGGAGGAATATAGATGGCTGCTACTGTGATAGTGGTGTGGTCATTTATTTTAAGGTTAGCTGTAAGTAGTTCAGCAGGAGAAAAGGATGGGATAGGTTTCATAATACTTGTAATTGTGAGGTGGTTGGAGTAGAGAATGGCTACGCCACCCCCTTTTTTGTTTTGGTGATCTGTGTGGAGTTTATTATAACCAGGGGGGAGAATGTCTTTATCAGATGTTTGGGGTTTTAACCAAGTCTCTGTTAGGTTGATGACATCAGGGGTGTGGAAGGCTTTAGAATACTACCGGCATTGATAGAGTAAAAGGAAATATGTTTGTTTGGAGAGGATGAGTTTATTAAGTAGGGAGAGGTAGAGTTATGCCAGGTGGGGTGATGGATGGGTCCAGGATTTGGATGCATGTCTCCTGATAGAAGCAGGGCTACATGAAGTTGGTAAAGTCTGAAATTAAATGGGTTGTAAGTCAAGTACTTATTTTTGGTTTTAGATGCTAGAGAGTGAGGGGGAGGAAGTTTGATTTTAGGCAGAGGGATGTTCATGGAAAAGATAAAGTAGATTATAATAGAGTACTGCAGAGTTGAGAAGTATTTAGTATGGGGATTAGTGTGATCTCTGTGGACAGGTGGTAATGGAGTAGTACAAGATGTAAGATAGAGGAGGAGATTATAACAGAGTACTGAAGAGATGAGAAGCAGTTAGTATAGGGATTAGTGAGATCTGTATGGACAGGTGGTAATGGAGTAGTACAAGATGTAAGAATGAGACGGAGAAGTAATGGAGGCAAGAGGAAAATAGAGAGGGTTGCAAAAGCCATGGTCTAAGGTGGAGAAGTAGGACTGGGATGGAGTGAGGAGTGTGTAAGGGACTAGGAAAAGTAAGTTGTTGGACCCGTTAGAGAATTGAAGTAAAATTTAAGTGAAACAACCTGTAGGGGAGTAGTGGATATGTAGAAAGAAGGAGGATTTGCAGCAGACTAAACTATGAAGTGATAAATAGGGGAGGGTAAGGTGTTTAGAATGTTTTAACAAACAGGAAGGGGTGGAGTTAGGGGAGGAAGGGTTTAGGTGGTTAGGTATAAAGGAAATGATATGGGGGGTGGGAGGGGAGCGAAGTGAGCCGGAGCATAGCGAGGGTGAACGGAGTGGGATGGGCCAGGAAGAGTCACCACAAGAAACAATCAGCAGGCCAGGAGGGAAACAGTAAGGAGCACACAGTGAGAGTCAGCAGGTAAGTAGAAGAGGTGGGGAGGTGTAGACAGAGAAGGAAGAGATATAATAGCGAGTTATACACTGGTATTTGCAGTAAGATATAAACAATTAAAAGGAAACCACAAACAGAACAACAAAAAGAGTATAGCTAACTACGAGAGAGTTGACACTAGGGTAGTGACTAACTTATAGATGGCAGAGAGAGACAGAGGCAAGGTTTCTAAACAGGTGAGTATGGGGGGGAGCAGTGGTATGCAAGTTATCCTGTACAGTAGACAAAGTAGGACTAATTTGTGGTATGAGCTTAGAACATACTTTTAGTGTTAACTAGCTTTACAGTAGAGCACAGGCATAATTCCAGGAGGTGGAGCAGTATCAGTAAAGGTAGACGCAGTCTTGAGGGAAGACACTTTGCTTTTAAAACCTAGGGAAAACAGGAGGGTAGAGAGTGTGTTGAGTATAAAAGCTAGGGGAATATAAAAACAACACAGGTACTATACACACAACTACTGATAACAGCTAGAGAGGAGTTAGTTGAGATAAAATATGAAAAATACAGAAATAAAATAAAGTACATATGCTATTAACTTTTACAGATTAGAGCAGTAACAATGTGAGCCAAAAGTTCAACTTACTTCTGCTATTACACTTTCACATAAACAATTGTAAAACCATTAACCATGATGTCTTAGTGTAAAACAACTGACAATAAAAATGTCTGCTATAGTTCATGTAGTAAACATCTGCCATTTTGTAGTTGAAATAATCAAACTAACTGAGTTATGAGAATATAGCTAAACAGAAGATGTTATGTGATCCTATCTCGCCTACATTCTGTACTGATGGGTTCGGAGCCGATCCTCGGCTCCGACTCGGCACGCTATGCAATAGAGCAAAGTCTCTAATTGGCTGAGCTATTCTATATCCCAGGATGCACCACCACTAATTCCCCAGATCTCGTTTGCCACTTACAAAGCAAGGACGTGGTCTCGAGCTTGGCTGAGCTAAGTGCTTTCTTTATTAGGTTTTTCCTGTCAGGAATTTCTTAAACTTAACCAAAAAGCTGTTTTAACAGCTATCGTTGTGTATGAGAGAGTTTTTTGTAGTTTTTTGTGGTAACATTTTGTTTGTTCAGGGAAAGGTTTCCGTTTAAGTTAGAGGGGCCTTCCCCTCGTGCGTGAGTAGACTTTTTTGTGTAGTGTTTGTGAGGTGATCAAGTTCCCGTTTTTAGTTGGAGGGTTCTTGGCCCTCCAGTTGTGTGACCAATACCCTTTTGGTTAACTAATTTTTTTACTGTTAAAGTGTTTGTTCTGACTATTGTGTTTTTTATAACTGTTTGGCATTATGTCAAAAGAACACAGACCCTCTGGATTTAAAAAATGCACTAGATGCAATTACAAAATGTCTATAACAGACGATCACTCCCTTTGCGTGTACTGTTTAGGACCCACACACCTTCAGGAGTCTTGTAGTGTGTGTCACGCTTTTTCCTCTCGAGTCCTCCAAGAGAGGAAAAATAAATTGATCTTAAAAGGACTTATTAAGCCTTCTTTTGAAGAGGCCTTATCTTCCTCTTCTTCTTCCTCTAAGAAAAAGAAATCGTCGGCTCCGACCAGCCCGTCGGAACCGACCACTAAGAAATCTAGGCAGGCTTCTCCATCGGCTCCACAGACTTCGGAGCCGAGGGCGGAACGGTCTGCCTCGATGCCTCCAGCCTCGACTCCTCTGGCTTCGGAGCCGATGGCTGGAGCTTCGAGAGGCGGATCACCTTCATCGGCTCCGCTGATTTCGGAGCCGATGAGGGTTGTCCGCTCAGACTCTTCCCCTTCGGCGCCGAAGTCCTCTTCGGCACCAAGGGAAATTACAATGGAGTCTCCTTCAGCACCGATTTTGATAGAGACAATTCGGAGCCGGTCCCCTAGTCCTTCGGAACCGGTGGAGAAGTCTAGTCGGACCCGTTCGATCTCCTCTCGATCCTCCAAGATGTCAGATTCGGACATCGACAGGGTGCTCCAAAGGCTGTTTTAGTCTCCAGTCTTTAAAAAGTTAGTTTCGGCTCCAGCCCAGTCGGCTTCAGAGCCGATGGTCCACCCTTTAGCCTTGGTTCCTCCTCCAACAGCCTCGGCACCGTTGGAGTCGGTGCTGGTGTAGCCGATGGAGGTGTCCGGGTCGGCTCCGACCCTTACTCCTACTCTGGCCTTTGGGTCGGAGTTCGGTACACAGACCTCTTCGGTCGGCCCCGAGGGTGGTGCTTCGGGACCGATGTTTTCAGTTCCGAGCCTCTCTCTCGGTGCCTTGGCTGCAGGAGTGCCGTCTGCTGTTGTGACTTTGGGGGTCGGACCTTCCCAGGAGTCTGGGGGTCTGGCCTTTAGAGCCATGAGGAGTGCTTTGGCCAAATCTTCTTTGGCTACCTCCACCGTCTCCCCGGCACCTTCCCTAGGCATGGAGACTGGGTCCTTTGTAGTCCCCCTGTCTCAAGACAGCGGAGCCCTGGGGCCTGAGGTCACCCCCATTGGGGGTCCCCCTCTTCCTGGAGGTCCCTCTGAAGAGTCTTCAGAGGAACCCCCAAGAAAAAAACAGTGCAAGAGGAAGCACGTCGACTCCCCTGACGAGTCTATCACCTCCGACACCGATCTTGATGATGCGGAAGGGTCCCCCAAGTCGTCCTCGGATGATGTCTCCTTTGCTGACATCCTGGAAGTCCTCAAGCAACGAGGCGGCTGGCAGACCAAACCCCCTTCCTCTGACGAGTCGGTGTTCCTCAAGGCCTTCGGGGCTCAGCCCTCCGCCTCCTGGGTGTCTCCGCCCTTCGATGAGCTCCTGGATTTGGTCTCTCGAAGGGCGTGGGAACATCCAGATTCTGTGGAACCGGTGCCGGCTCGTCCTAACAAATTTTGTCAGCCCGGAAAAGGAATTTCTCACCAAGGGTGTGGCTGTAGATGCTATGGTGGTGGCATCTGCTACCCAGCAAGATGTGGCAGAGGCTTCGATGTCCGTCCATCCCCCTAATAAGGAGTCTAGGAGCATGGACCGGTACGGGAAGTGCACCCTCTCTTCAGCGGCCTTTACATTAAGGTCTCTGAACTACCTCACGCACTTCACTAGACTTCAGAGGGATCTGATCAAGGAACTCTCAGATAATCTCTCTGGTAACCTGCCTGAGCAGTTAGCCCAGACGGTTAGCTCTCAGTTGGCTACCTTGTCATCGATATCGAACTCGTCCATGAGGCTCATTTCATATGCAGCCGAGGGGGCGAGTAGAGCGGCGGGTACGGGTGTTGCTCTACGGAGACAAGCCTGGCTACGCCTGTGTCACTTTGCAGAGGCCTTCAAATCTTCCTTTGCCGACGCTCCCTTTGATGGGTCCTCTTTGTTCGGACCCAAAGTAAAGGACACCTTGACCCGCTGTGAACAAGAGGGTAAAACTTTGACTGCCGTAGGAGCACGGTTTTCCTCTCCCTTTCGGCCTTATCCCAAGGCTAAAAGAGGAGTGAAAATGTGGTTCCGTAAATCACATAAGAATTACCCTTCACAGCAGGACGATCCCCACTCTAGAGGCAGAGGAGGGGGAAATTTTTCCGGAAGACGCCGTCCCAGAGGCGGCAGAGGCCCCCGCAACACTGGAGACCGCGAGTCCTTTCGTGGCTCTTCAACCTCTCAGCATCCCTGAAGGATTGCCCGACTGTGCAGCTCCGGAGCCAGTCGGGGGTCGTTTTTCGAGGCACCTAAAAGCCTGGGAGAGTATCACCCAGGACCAATGGGTGCTCCGAATTATCACCGGAAATTACGTCATCCCCTTTTCACACACCCCCCCCCCCTCCATCCAGAAAAATCCCGGACCCCCCACCCAGTCAACGGGATATTGCAGCCATCGAAATTTCAAAGCTGCTTCAAAAAGGAGTCATCCAACCGGTCCCCGTAGACCAAACCGGATTAGGGACTTACTCAAAATTCTTTTTAGTGCCAAAAAAGACCGGGGACTTGAGGCCCATTTTGGATCTCAGCAACCTGAATCGATCAGTCAAGAAGTCCAAGTTCCGGATGGTCACCTTACAATCCATTCTCCCGCTTCTGGATAAAGGTGTTTGGATGTGCTCCATAGATCTCAAGGACGCCTATTATCACATCCTGGTAAATCAGGGGTCCAGGAGACATCTGCGCTTCAGCCTGGGAGACGGTCATTTCCAGTTCTGCGCACTGCCCTTTGGTCTCACCACAGCCCCCAGGGTGTTCACCAAATGTTTGGCGGTGGTGACTGCTCACCTGAGGAGTCTAGGATTCCAGGTGTTTCCGTATCTAGACGACTGGCTCCTAACTGCCACCTCCAGGCATCTACTATTACAGAACCTAGCAGCCACTATATCTCTAGGAACCTCCCTAGGAATCACCTTCAATTGGGCAAAGTCTGTGTTGCTGCCATCTCAGCTTATACAGTTTATCGGGGTAGACATAGACTCAAGGCAAATGCGGGTCTATCTTCCTACAGAGAGAATAGAAACATTACAATCTCAAGTCCGAGCACTGCTCCTCAAACGCCGAGCCCCAGCAAGGATGGTCCTACAACTGTTGGGCTCCATGTCGGCTACCGTTCTCCTGGTGCCCTTAGCAAGATTACACATGAGGATTCTCCAGTGGCTCCTATCGGTCCAGTGGTCGTATCAGGAGCTTCCTCTCAGTCACCGAATTATAATTACGGAGACGTGCAAACAGGACCTCCGTTGGTGGCTTACCTCGTCCAACCTGGATCAGGGGCGACCTTTTGTTCCTCCTCCTCCAGTGGCCACTTTGACTACGGACGCCTCCCAGACAGGGTGGGGGGGTTATTACCTGGGCAGGTCAGTTCAAGGCAAGTGGCATCCTGGCGAGACTTCCCTACACATCAACATACTGGAAATGAGGGCAGTGCTTCTGTCGCTCCAAGCACTACACTGCTACCTTCCCCAGGGTATGATTGCCGTTCAGTCTGACAACATGTCAGTAGTCTGGTATCTGAACAAGCAGGGAGGGACCAGGTCCTACCCTCTTTGCAGAGAGGCCATGAGAGTATGGAATTGGGCTGTTGCAACCAATCGTTTCTTGGTAGCAACACATATTCCGGGGAGATCCAATGTGATAGCCGACAGGCTGAGCAGAACCATTCTCTCCCCGCACGAGTGGTTTCTGAACGACAGAGTAGCATCTCAGATCTTCAGAAGATGGGGAACTCCTTGTTGCGACCTCTTTGCAACCCCTCTCAACACGAAATGTCTACGGTTCTTTTCTCTTACCCCGAGTCGGGGGAGTTTTCCCAAGGACGCCCTAGTCCAAGCTTGGCCCAATGGCTTACTGTATGCTTTTCCTCCGGTTCCCTTTCTCCCCAGGGTGATCCAGAAGGCGATTCACTTGCAGTGCAAGATGATTCTAGTTGCCCCATACTGGCCTCGTCAAGTCTGGCTGCCATTTCTTCGGAAATACGCACTGGACGGCCCATGGTTCCTGGACCAGGTTCCAGATCTCTTGATCCACCAGTCGGGACAGCTTCACCAGTCCCTTCACTCACTGAAATTAACAGCTTGGCTCCTCCACTTCCGACTATAGTCAGGAACCAGGTTTTAGACTCAGAAGTTATACATATCTTGTCCTCAGCCCACAAGGATTCGACTAAGAAAATGTATAATAGTAAATGGAAGAGATTTGCCATTTAGGCCCAACTCCGGGGTTTAGATCCCATTACTGCCCCGGTGGTGGACGTTTTGAAATTCCTAGCTTCCCTATTCAATCAAGGGTCTTCAGTCTCTACCATTAAGGTTCATTTAGCAGCTATTTCTAATTTTCATGCAAGTACAGACCCACCTTTGATGAGCAATAAGTTGTGTAAAACCTTCATGAAAGGTGCTGGGCTGCTACGTCCTCCAGTTTCTCATCCTGCTCCACCATGGGATCTCAGTTTTGTGTTAGGTGCCTTGACCTCTTCCCCCTTCGAGCCGGCAGCAACTTCTGACTTGAAATTTCTTACCTGGAAGACCGCTTTTTTGGTGGCAATTACATCAGCCAGAAGAGTTTCAGAACTTCAGGCCCTATGTGTCAACCCGCCGTACTTGGTTTTTCACAAGGATAGAGTATCCCTTAGGCCTAATCCATCTTTTGTTCCCAAAGTTTGTTCCAGTTTCTGTCTTCAGCAGTCTTTGGAACTTCCAGTTTTCTTCCCCAATTACTCAGACAGAGCAGAATATATCTTCCATTCATTGGATTGCGTTTCTATTTAGATAGGACGCATCAAACACGAAAAACAGATCAGTTGTTTGTGTCCTTTTCAGACAATAAATTGGGCAAAGCCGTCACGAAGGTCACTATTGCCAAGTGGATCAGAGACTGTATTAGTCATATTTATTTTCTTTCTAATAGAGAGCTTACAACCACTGTGAAAGCTCATTCTACAAGGGCTATGGCTACTTCAACAGCATTTCATGCTAAGCTTGCCATTAGTGACATTTGTGCTGCGGCTACCTGGTCTTCTCCTCACACCTTTATTTCTCATTACAAATTGGATGTGGCATCTCGGGGGCGAGCTTCCTTCGGTTCCACAGTTCTCAGGAGTGTTTTCCAGTGAGCCACCCAGGAATCAGGTGCTAGGGACGCTGTCCCATCAGTACAGAATGTAGGCGAGATAGGATCACATAACATCTTTTAGTTATGTACTTACCATAACTTCAGATGTTTGGGATCCATCTCGCCTACATTCCTAATACCCACCCTCCTTCCCCCTGCCTTGGAGATCAGAAGAGACCGAACGGTTCGAGTTCGACCGTTTCATCTTGAAACATCTGGCAATGTTATATCAGCAGTGCATGTGTGAGTGCATGTGTGCGGACAAGCAAGATCTGGGGAATTAGTGGTGGTGCATCCTGGGATATAGAATAGCTCAGCCAATTAGAGACTTCGCTCTATTGCATAGCATGCCGAGTCGGAGCCGATCCCATCAGTACAGAATGTAGGCGAGATGGATCCCAAACATCTGAAGTTATGGTAAGTACATAACTAAAAGTTCTATACTTTAACTGTTGAATTCTACAAGCTAGGTTAAGGAGTTAAAACAATTGCCAGTCTCACGGCAACAGAACTTAGAACTAAACAAAGTGAGCTATACTTCACATCCATAAGACTGCTACTAAAAGTATTTGACGTAGAGGTCATGCCATAAAGCAGTCACTGTACAAGTTAAATCCCCAATAATGCAGTACCTAGATTCTATAAACCAACTGTCACCAGTTAACACTGCTACAGAAATTCAGACTGCAATCTACAGATATATGGTAAAAGTGTACAGAAGAGCAACTGCTACATAAGTAGAAATATATCCAAAAGCAGATAAAAAATAACCTGTGTCAATCTATGTATAGCCTTTCACTTATGTGGCATGAGACAATAACTCAGCTAAGCCATGACTTCGCAAATATTTGAAAAGGTGCTTATCTAAGTCCCACAAATAAGTTGCAACACCATACAAAGCTCTTCCAGGTGAAGTAAATGCAGTTTACATGCAGAGTACAAGTGAAAAGCTGTTTACGTCAGTAATATTAGGGACATGCACACCACTGACATGAAGCCACAGACTAGTATGAAGAGAAAAACAAAATGGCGCAGAAACGCTAACAGTTTAAAAATGCCCCAGAGGATTAAGGGTGAGAGAGAAAGACTAGGATGCAGGGAAATGTAGTATATGCAGAGTGTGATAGACAGGAAGGTAGAGGGGGATGCAGGGAAATGTAGTATATGCAAAGCGAGTGCATTTTGAGATTTAGACTTCTAGTGCGGGCTGAGCAGCATGACCCTCATATTGCATTTGTTTGTAGCTGTTACGGTGGTAATTTGGTCTTTGGAACACTGTGTAAAAAAGGCACTATAGGGGTGGCAAGAGCCTTGGCCAGTATCCAGAAGCCCAGGGGTGACAGATGCAGGCCATCTCTGGCAAAGCATCGAGGTCTGTCAATCATGTCATCCCAGGCAGACAGATACTGGATCCCCTTAGAATGGCACTAGAAACTTGGCCAATTGTTGAAAGCAATCATTTGGATGTAAATTTGATATGGGACGAAGAGAACAAAACTTTTGAAAGTAGAATACACCGAAAAGAGACATTTGTAAATAGTTATCTACATAACAAAAGTAATCATCCACTATTTATTAGAAAAAATCTTCCAAAAGGACAATTAATAAGATGTAGTTGGATGACTAGTAACAATGACGTTACGAAAGAGGAATTTATAAAGATTTGTGAGATGTTTATAGAGAGGGGTTATGATAAAAAATACCTAGGCACACTAGCTGAAGACATTTATAGTAAAATATATAAAAAATACCCCCCTATTGTAAAAGAACCATCTAGAAGTAACACAAGAATGGTTGAGGGTGATAAATATCAGAAAATTACTTGTAATTTAGAAATGTCAGTGGATAGTAAGGAAATAAGGACAATAACTGAAAAATAATTGGAAATTTTTAGAGGGTAACAGAGTTGTTTGAGATCACTGGCAGTAAATTTCATTTTGTTTATATTAACAATTATAACTTGAAGAAAATGTTTCACAGAGATAATACTAAATACATCCTAGACTATTTACATACTCAGAAAAAGGAAGGGATGTAAAAATGTGGAAATTGTAGATATATGTTAGAAGGTCCGTTTATTAATATACTAAGTTATCCTAGTACCATCAAAGGTCCAGGGCATGTCACTTCTAGAACTAAGGATGTGGTGTATGTTTGTTTTTGTAGTGGATGTTCCAGTTTTTATGTAGGAATGACTACTAGGTTGCTCAATGAAAGGGTAATAGAACACTACTATAATATAAAAAACAGGGATGAAAGAAGTTCTTTATATAGGCATACTGTTGAGTGTGAAACATAAAAAGTTTATTTTTTCAGTTTTGGAAGTAGTTAAATTAGATGCAAGAGGGGGAGATTTTAAAAACTTTTTAGAACAGAGAAAAACGTGTTGGCAAGTTCAACTTAAAACACCTGGGTTCCCCTTTGTTATTTACATTATATTTTCAACCATTTGGAAAGAAAATAAGGGGCTCAGAAATTCACGGATATAATTGGTATTGTAGTCGAGAAAAGCTCTATGTATCTGCAGATGATATTTTATACCGGACAAAACCAGAAAAAGACATTACAGTGTTGTGGAACATTTTGAGGCAGTTTCAGATCTTTTTGGAATACAAAATTAAAGAAGCTAAAACAAAGTCAATAGCGGTAAATTATGTACCCACATATGAATTGGTTCAGCAATATTCATATTTATGGGGACATAATAAAATTAAGTATTTAGGAATATGGATTAAAAATGATTTTGGTGTGGCAGCTGAGGATATGTGGGAAGAGAATAAACAAAAGATAATAGAAAAACTGAGAAAATGGATATGTTATATGGATATGTACAGTAAGATACAAGCAGTTAAAATGTTTTTAGTACCATTATTCTTATACACAGATCAGGCATATTTTAATCAACCAGAGGAGAAATTTTGGGTACCAATTAATAAAGATCTGAAGGACTTTATCTGGGAGGGGAAGATGGCAAGAGTCAAGTGGGATAAGCTGATTCTTCCTGTAGAACAGGGCGGATTGGGATTACTCAATTTGCCCTTCACTAACACCCCGGGGATCACTGCAGTGGCTCTGCTGGACAGTGGCGCAGGGAACTAATGGCTCTGCTGGACAGAGGCACAGGGAACTAATCTAAGGGGGTGGCAAAGCCAACACATTCTGGCTAGGCTTATAAATGCCCTTGGGCAGATAGCCTAGTACTTACCTGTGAACCTATGGACCTATGAAAGGGTATTTCAGAGCTACATAGTTAAAGCTCCTGTACATAACACAAGCAGAAAACTATAATTCAATGTGCAAAGAGATGATGATGAAACTGGAAGGAAGCTCAAGAAACAAGGATAGACTGGGACTGTGGATGCAGGTCTTTAAGGAGAATAAGAATAATCATCCAAAATATTATATATATAAATTAGCAGAAAGTATCCTAAGAACTAAGCCAACACAGGAATGGAGAAAGTAGATTCTGCTGATAGGGATGACTGCAATTAGGGACATAGACAATAAGTACAGCTGGAATTTATTGGAGAAAACTGGCAAAGGAACCAAGGTATTGGGACGAAATAACTGGAGAGGAAAAGATGATAGAATGGGAAAACACTAAGAATTTATTTCGAGTGCAGGTTAGAGACTGCCTAGAACAGAAGCTGCCATTAAAAAAGGAATAATTACTAGAGCATATAAAATGTATGTGTCTTTCGGCTTTTCCCAGTTAGGGATCGCCACAGCGGAACTCCGGTCCGCTAATAATTGGAAGTAGAGTTTTACGTGCTGGCTTGCCGGGCCTAATGCACAACCTTCCACGAAGGAAAGCCCATTCACGCATGTCGCCACACAGAAGATGCTCTAACTGAGAATCGAACGGGCAACGTCTAACTGTGAGGTGACAACGCTACCGCAGCACCACCACCACAATACTAGAGCATATAAAATATTGCTTGATAACTATGAGTCAATCAGAGGAGGTTAGAAAGGATTGGAAAGAGAGACTGGAGAAGCATTGCACAAAGAAAGGATGGGAGAATATATGTATGTCTCCCAAATATGCACAAAAATCTAGAGGATTTAGGATTTTTGCTTGGAAATGTTTACATGGATATTTTTATACCCCAAGTAGACACCAAAGAATTTTTCCTCAGATAGACAGCAAATGTTGGAGGTGTGATGGGGAAGAAAGAGGTAATTGGGAACATATTGTCCGGGAGTCTGTTGAGTTGGTGGACTTTAAGGATTCCCTGCGGGATGCACTGTCAGAGATGCTGGGTGGGCAGATTGGTCTGATGAGGGAGATGATTTTTCTGAGCTATGATACAGAATCGGAATTGGCTAGACATGGTAACGCCTTGCTATGTCTAATTATGGTGGCTGCCAAAAAAGTAGTTACTAGAAAATGGAAATCAAAATCTAAGCCAACTATACAAGAAGTAGTGAACATAGTAACAGAGATAAGACAACTGGAATTGAGATCTTTAGAAAAGGATAGGAGCAAATTACATAGGAAGGATGTGACTTGTAAAAACAATACATACGGGGAGGAATGAGATTTAAAGGAAGGCAGGGCTTAAATGTGCTATGTAATATTTGACTGAAAATATTGGATAGATTATAAGTGATGTATAATGTTTGCAGTTGGGAGCGTGTCAGTATGGTTTGTGATTTAAAATGCTTGCAACTAGGATTGTGTCTGTGTGGTTTGTTTTCATTTATATGAATATATGATTGCCTATGGTTTAATAAATATGTTTCTTGTTTAAAAAAGGCAGGAATTGAATAATTTATTTAATGCTGCTTTGGTTATATGATATACATCAATATATGTAAAGTGTAATGTTTGTACATGTGAAACTTGTTAATACAGTTTGATTATGTTTATATAAATGTAAATTTGCCTATGCCACAAGTATTAATTCAGTAAACGTGTTTAAAAAATGTTCTGCCCAGTCAGCGGGAAGCACCATCTTTAGAAATAAGAAAGCTACTAGGAAAAAAAAAAGAGTCATCCAAGAGGTCCCCCTAGAGCAGAGAGGATCCGAAACTTGCTTAAAATTCTTCTTTGTGCCAAAAAGACAGGGGTCTTGATACTGGTTCTGGATCTCTGGAAATTAAATTAGTTTTTACAGTATTCAAAGTTTTGAATGGTCACTGTTCATTCCATTTTGCCTCTGCTACAAAAGGATGAGTGGGTGTGCTTGATAGAGCTTCAGGATGCGTGCTATCACATCCAAATGAACAGATGCTCCAGAATATATCTGCGCTTCCTGATGGGAGCCAGACATTATTAGTTTAGAGCACTGCCCTTTGTTCTCACCACAGCCCCCAAGGTGTTCACCAAATGCATGGCAGTGGTAGTAGCTCGCAAGAGACTGCTGGGATTCTAAGTGTTTCCATATCTTGACAACTGGCTCCTAACTGCCCCAACCAGGCATTGACTTCTGCAGGCAAAGGACTACTTGCTCCAGTTGTGTGTTCATCTGGGAATCACTGTCAGTTAAAACAGATCTCACGTGATATCTATGTAGAGTCTGGTGTTCATAGGTAATTGCCTGGACATGATCATTCAGATAGCCTGTCTTCCCTCTACTCAAATACAGTCACTGAAGTCCGAAGTCAAGAAAGTAATTCAAAGTTCTTCTCTTCTGGTCTGATTAATCGTGCAAGCCCTAGGATCAATGTCAGCAGCTATCACACTCATTCCTCTGGCCAGGTTCCACGTGAGATTTCATCAATGGACACTTTCTGTCCAGTGGTCCATTTTTCAAAATCTGTTGACTGCTCCACTCAAGATTACACAAGCGTACAAAAGATATCTTCTTTGGTGGATTCATTCAAACTGGCTTTGAGAAGGGTGTCCATTTGTTCTTCCCCTGCCCATAGCTATGGTAACTATGGATGCCTCCCATTTGGGGTGGGGAGGCACTACTTGGGAAGGACAGTCCAAGTTACATGGTCCTCCAAAGAGGCCAAGACACATATCAGTGTCCTAAAGATGAGAGCAGTCCTCCTAGTGTTGCAAGCCTTTTAACTCATTACTTTCAAGTAACGCCTGCATCTGCAATTAACTCCTAATGATGCCTCTAGGCGTCAAATATTGTGCATTTATATTTGCATCAATAATTCCAAAACAATGTGATGTACAAGGTTTTAAAAGATTTCATCTTAAAAATTTACACAGTGGTAAACTCAACTGCATTAGTATTTGATCTCTGTCTAGTGCAGGTAAAGAGGTATTAACTGTTGTTTTGATTATATTAATTTATATAGATATAATTTTCACATTTTTCTAAATATCTCAACAATCAAGTAACAGCAGAACTCCTTAGCCTCATATGTAAGCTCTCAGCTAGATGACTAAAATGCTGCTGAGATATTGTAAGTTGTTTACAAAATATTACAGATGTAAGAGTTCCTTTGTTTACTGTGACTTATAAAATTCAGTTAAGATCTAGAACCTAAAGAATACTATCATTATAAAAAATTTGTGCTGAAGGGTTTGCCATTTGCATTCATAACCTCATGGTCCCAGAGATAAGAATATTTGTTTAAAATGTGAAGATGTAGTTTGGTAAAAGGCTTAGGCTGCGCCCATTGGATGCTACAGTGCAAACCTCTTGAGCTCCATTGAAGTGAATGAGTTAAGGCCTTCTCCCATCTGGGACAGTTGCCATTCATACTGACAATATGTTAGTGGTCTGGTATATCAAAAACAGGGAGGTATCAGATCTTATCCTCTTTGCTGAGAAACCACGAGAGTGTGGCAATGGGTGATCTTTTCCGGTCACTTTCTGATAGCGATGCACATTCCAAGGAAATCCAAAGTGATTGTGGACAAACTAACCAGGTCCATTCTGATGCTTCATGAGTGGTCTCTCAATGTCAAAGTGGCGGAGAGGATTTTCCATTGATGGGGCCAGCCGTGCTGTGATCTATATGCCTCTTCTCTCAGCCACAAATGCAACAGGTTCTTCGCCCTGATCCCTCCAATAGGGGAGTCACCTAGAGATGCTCTAGTCCAGGTTTGGCCATCCATTCTTCTTTATGCTTACCTACCATTAGCCATCTTTCCCAAATTTCTACAGAAAGCATTGTAGTTGAAGAGCACAGTTATCCTCACTGCACCCTTCTGGCCTCTTCAGATCTGGTTTCCCTTGCTCTGGCCTCACCTTCTACATCCCCCCCGGATACCGGATCCCATTCTAAATCACCTGTCTCACCCAAGAGGTATAACTTATTAACAGGCCTTAAACTGACTGCATGGTTCTCCATTTACATTGATTCTACAGTCTGTGCTGTCCTCCTTAGTGCACCATGTTTTGTTATCTTCTCAAAAAGCTTTTACTAGAAGGATTTACAAAAGTAAATGAAAGATTTTTTTTTTTTCCTGGACCTGTAGCAAGGACCAGGACCCTTTTTCAGCACCTGTGCCATCTATCCTTGAATTTTTAGCTCAATATTCAATAAAGGTACTAGTTTTTCAACTATTAAAGTGCAGTTGGCTGCCATTTCTAATTTCCACTTAGGAGAGAATAACTCTTCCTTAGTTTCTTCTAAAGTATGTAAAGCCTTTCTCAAGGGAACGTTTTTACTTAGACCTCTGTTAAAGGATCCATCTCCTCCTTGGGATTGAACTATAATGCTTCAGGCCTTGACTCAGGCTCCCTTCGAACCTTAAGCCAAAGAAAAACTAAAATTTTTATTGTGGCTGGAAAACCATTTTTCTGGTCATTATTACATCAGTTAGATGAGTCTTCTAAGCCTCTTTATCTGTTTTTTGACAAAGACAGGGTATCCTTACAAAGTAATTCCACGTTTTGCCTAAGGTAGCTTCTGAGTCCAATATAAACCAGGTCATTAATCTACCAGTGTTCTTTCCTAACTTTTCAAATAAGGGAGAGTATGTGCTATACCTTTTGGATGTGCATAAACAACTTCACTTTTATCTTCAGAGAACCAAAGACTGCAGGAAAGCTGAACATCTATTTCTTTGGTTTCCTCCTAACAGACTGGCAAATCAGTATCCACAGTTACATTAGCCAAATGGCTAACTGAATGTATTTCCTTTGTTAATGGTAAAAAAGGTCTATCCTTGGCCAAGCCTCCTACACCTTATTCCACAAGGTCTATGGCAGTTTCTTCAGCTTTTTGGTCCAGGGCTTCCCTAGATGACATTTGCACAGCTGCAACCTGAACTAACTCTCACAACTTTATTGTTCATTACAAGTTATATTGGATTTCCTGGAACAGAGCGACCATTGATGTAGTAGGTGCCCACAGTGCCTGTATATGACTGACACAAACAAAATTAAAATAAAAAATTACAGGTACGTTACTACACATAGGAAACATTATTGTTACTCCAAAGGCGTTGTTTATATTGCAGTATGTGATTCTTGCGACACCTGCTATGTAGGAAAAACAATTAGGGCACTGAGACAAAAAATCTACCAGCATACATAAGATATTAAACATAAGAACGAAAACAAGGCACATCAGCCTTCACCCACTGCATGCTTTCAAACTTTTCATCGTCGACCAAGTTGATTTGGGTCCTCGGGGGGGGGGGGGGTTCCTTGGATGAATTTTTAGGGTTCATGGAGCTTAAATGGCATATTAGAACAATTTCCTGTCAGGCTCCTGGACTCAATGACAGAGTCCCTATTAGTTCAGTAATTAAACTGAAATGTATGCTGTTTTTGTTATGTGCAAGCATTTTTTATCAGCAGTATACCAACATTTTTATAAATATTTAAAATTTTTTTTTTTTTTACTGTTTATTTTTTGGAGGAAGTGATGTTTTTCTTTTAACCAATGTGAGTTGGGGGTGGATTATTTAAAGATGTGTTTTAGCAAACATGGCTATTCTGATAAAGTTCACCTTGACGAAAGCGCTAAATCAATAAAAAGTGTCTTGGATTATTGGATTGTGTCCTCTGTGGTTCCTAGCTTCACTATTCATCTGTGGATTTATTATGATTTAATAATTAGAGAATCGTTGCCAGTTTATAGAGAAGTTAAAGGTGCATTAGTATAATGCAAACAGGATTTGCAATACGAAGTGAGAAAAAAGCAGGCTTATGGTATATTTAGAGAGAGAGCCGGGGAGAGAAATTGATAGAAGTAAGTGAAGAGGAGAGAGTAAGGAGATGTAGGGTATGAATAGGCATTTGTTCAAATTTAGGGATATAATTTATCCTACTGCTGAGCAAGAACAGAGGCAGCTTTTGGCTAGGAAGTCTTTTAGAATGATTTTGAAGGATGGAAGGGAATGCATTGACCTGATGAACACAGATAAATATGTTCTAGGCCAACATAGTGTGAGTGCAGACATTGCCCAGTAGATTTGATAGTTTTGTGGACAGACGGGAATGTTTGGTCATTGGATCATAATGACCGACTGGGAATATAGTTGTGTAGAATGTTATTTAGTGCTGGACAAGCAGATGGATTCTGGATAATTTTATAGGTGGTAAGAAGTTGTATATATGTTAGTTGATGGGGTAGTTCTAACCAATTTAGGCATTTTAGTACTGTACAGTGGTGGGTTCTGAAAGAAGTATTTGCTACAAATTTAACAGCTTTGTTGTAGCATTGTCCATGTTCTGAATTTTGTGATGTTTGAGGCTTAGTAAGGATGGGAGTGCCATAAAGAAGTGGGCAGGGGATATTG
This sequence comes from Protopterus annectens, assembly GCF_019279795.1. Taxonomy (NCBI): domain Eukaryota; kingdom Metazoa; phylum Chordata; order Ceratodontiformes; family Protopteridae; genus Protopterus; species Protopterus annectens. The sequence goes on along the minus strand of NC_056746.1, from coordinate 604,796,575 downwards.
GCAAGTATAGCTTTATTTGCATCAATGAGAAGGTTTTTGGCTCTATAAAGCATTCCTAGCTTTTGATGAGTTTTAATTATTTATTTAGGTCTCTTTGTTTACTGGGTAATACCCATTTTCAGCTGACCCAAGAAGAAAAGATCTATTTGTTTACATTGCATTATACTTAGTTCCAGTTAAACATAGTGTAGTTACATTTCCATTTCCATTTATACACATACTGTAATCAAATTTATATGTTATGAGATTTTACAGAGGTAGAAGTTATTAAAGAGAAGGCCCATGTGCAACTTAGTGGATTACTGAACAACAATTATGTACAAAATTGTTTTGTCATTTCAGTGAGAGGTTGAGAGTATTCTGTTTAAGGAGGGTATTTGAAGAGTACTGTACAGTGAGCACAATGTCTTAATGTGGTGATGAGCATGTAGACAAGCATGTTACAACAGGAATTGAGTTTAGCTTGGGCCTCTTCACTATTCATCTGTGGATTTATTATGATTTAATAATTGGAATCGTCAGGTGAAGGAGACCTTGACCAGGTGTGAGCAGGGCAAGACTCTTTCTGCTGTTGGAGTCCGTTTTCCACCCCTTCTAGGCCTTATCCCAAAGGACAGAAGGGTGGGAAGATGTGGTTCCGTAAATCCCAAGGAGTCACGCGGATTCACGTGGTCAGTTTACCCCTAGAGGCAGAGGGGTAACAACAACGCCGCTCTAGAGGCAGAGGGGTCCAAGAACCAGGGCAACAGGGAGTCTCTTCCTGAGAAGCCTTTTCAGCATCCCTGAGGTGTTGCCCGGCTGTCCCTCCTTGGAGGCAGTCGGGGAAGATTATCACTGTACCCAGAAGCCTGGCATTCCCTCACTCAAGACAGATGGGTACAGTCGATCATATCCAAGGGTTACATAATTCCTTTCGAGGAAAGTCCTTCCCTCAAGTTCCCTTCCAGATGTACCACCCGGTCTAAGGGACATTGCAGAGTTAGAAATCAAAACTACTGCAAAAGAGCCATTCAGCCAGTTACAATAGACCATTCAGAGCCGGAATCTACTCAAGGTTCTTTTGGTCCCCAAAAGACGGGAGACTGGAGACCAATATTGGATCTCAGCAGACTCAACAAGTCTGTCAGGAAGACAAGATTCGAATGGTCACTCTTCAGTCAATTCTGCCCTTCTTACAGAAGGACAACTGGATGTGCTCAATAGATCTTCAGGATGCGTACTATCACATCAAAATTCACAGACGCTCCAGGAGATTTCTCCGCTTTCGGCTGGGGTCCAGTCATTTCCAGTTCAGAGCCCTGCCCTTTGGTCTCACTACAGCCCCCAGAGTGTTCACCAAATGCATGGCAGTGGTCACGGCACACCTGAGACGTCAAGGATTCCAGGTGTTTCCGTATCTCGACGACTGGCTCCTGTCAGCCACCACCAGGCATCAGCTTATACAAGCCAGGGATTACACAATAGACCTTTGTTCTCATTTGGGCATCTCAGTCAACTTCGAAAGTCATCCTTATCGCCCTGCCAGTCTATTACCTTCATAGGCAAACTTAAACACTGTTCGATGTCAGCTACCCTTACAGAACAAAGAGTTTCAGACATTCAGACTCATGTCAGGATCATTCTGGCCAGCAAGAAAGTACAGGCCAGAATGGTTCTAAAGGTATTAGGTCTCATGGCTGCGCCATCACTCTTCTTCCCTGGCTCGATTCTACATGCCTCCTTCAGTGGATGCTGTTCACACAGTGGTCATGCCAGCAACTTCCCAATGCGTCACCAGATTCTGGTGACACAAACATGCAAAGAACATCTTGCTTGGTGGATCACATCGTCTCAGGTTCACCAAGGCAGATGCTTTGTACCTCCGTCCCGATAGCCACTGTCACCACGGATGCCTCCCTGATCGGGTGGGGGGTCATTATCAGGTCAGGATGGTTCATGGGACGTGGCAACCGCTCGGTACCATCTGCACATAAATGTCCTGGAGATGAGAGCAGTGCTTTTAACGCTGCAAGCCCTCAACGACTTTCTTCCCGTAGGGACAATTGCAGTCCACACAGACAACATGTCTGTAGTTTGGTATATCAACAAACAGGGCGGAACCAAGTCCTACCCCTTGTGTCGAGAAGCGCTCAGACTATGGCAATGGGCGATCTCCTCTCATCGGTTTCTGGTAGCAACGCATATCCCTGGGAAAACCAACATTATAGCGGACAGATTGAGCAGAGCTATTCTCATGCCTCACGAGTGGTCTCTCAAGCAATCCATAGCGGAAGAGATTTTTCTGGAATGGGGTCGTCCATGTTGCGATCTTTTTGCTACTCCCAAAACAGCAAATGTCCAGCATTCTTCAGCCTCTTCCTCTATCAGGCCATCCCCAGAGACGCCTGACCCAGGATTGGCCCCAGGGACTTCTTTATGCCTTCCCCCATTTCCTCTGATCCCTCAGGTGATCCAGAAAGCTACCGTTTTGAGAGCCAAATTGATTCTCATTGCCCCTTACTGGCCTCGACAAGTTTGGTTACCGTTCCTCCATCATCACCTTTTGGTGCAGCCGTGGCATCTGGACCCAGTGCCAGATCTACTGATTCACCAATCCGGTCAGCTGCACCGGTCAATCCCTTCTCTCAACCTCACAGCATGGTTGCTCCACTTCCTTCCCTAGCCAGGCTTCCTTTGATCTCTAACCCAGTTAGAGATATCATAGTAGCTTCACTAAAATCCTCTCCCAGGAGGATTTACACAAGCAAATGGAAACGTTTCTCTTATTGGGCTAAGGCCCAAAATATTGATCCTTTTACTGCCCCTGTTCAGGCAGTTCTGGACTTCTTAGCAGAGATTTTTCATGCAGGCTCCTCTTCTTCCACAGTCAGAGTTCAGTTGGCTGCTATTTCTAATTTTCATGTTGGGATAGCAGATCATAATATTATGTCCCATAGGCTCTGCAGGGCCTTCTTGAAAGGAATTTTCCTACTAAAGCCTCCAATCAGGAATCCTCCTCCTCAGTGGGATCTAAATTTAGTGCTGACATCCTTGATTCTTCCCCCCCTTCGAGCCAGCTGTTTCTTGTTCCCTGAAATATCTTTCTTGGAAAACTTTATTCTTAGTGGCTATTACATCTGCCAGGAGGGTGTCTGAACTTCATGCTCTTTCGGTTCGACCCCCCTATTTGATTTTTCACAAAGACAGAGTATCTTTGAGAACTAATCCATCATTTTTACCTAAGGTCGCTTCAAAAAACAATCTGAATCAATCCATTGATCTCCCTGTATTTTTTCCTAACTATTCAGATAGAGGTGACCAAAAGCTACATTATCTTGACGCCCACCGTCAGCTTAGATATTATTTGGACAGAACAAAAAAATTTAGGAAATCTGATCAACTTTTTGTTTCCTATGCGGATAATAAAAAAGGCCTTCCTGTTTCTAAAGTGACTTTGTCCAGATGGCTTTCTTCGGTCATCACTGAAATTTATACGATCAGGGAAAACAGCTGTGCTCAAAACCTAAAGCACATTCAACTAGGAGTTTAGCTACTTCTACAGCTTTTCAAGCTAGACTGCCTTTGGACACTATTTGTGCAGCGGCCACTTGGGCCTCTCCTCACACTTTTGTTTCCCATTACAAATTGGACTTGGCCTCCAGGGACAGAGCCAGTTTTGGCTCTACAGTCCTCAAGAGTTTGTTCCATTGAGCCACCCAGGATAGAGGTGCTAGGGACGCTGTCCCATCAAGCAAGAATGAAGGCGAGATTGACAACTTAACATTAAGAAGTTATGTACCTACCATAACGCTCCATGTTAGTTGTCTTCTCGCCTTCTTTCTTGACCCTCCCTCCTTCCCCCTGGCCTGGACAGACCTTGTATAAGAAACTATTATGCTAAAGACCATTCAAACCTGGTCCTTTTTCCATCTGTAAGTTTCTTCTTCCTTTGGGAAGTATTTTATGCTTGGTGTTATTGCCCTTTTGTCAACAAACGAGATCTGGGTACTTCCTGTCTTGCATCATGGGATATGGGGCTGCCTCGAGCTGGTAAAAGGAGTTCTCGAGCTAAAGCAAGTGCCGAGTCGGAGCCGAGGGATCGGCTCCGAACCCATCAAGCAAGAAAGAAGGCGAGAGAAGACAACTAACATGGAACGTTATGGTAGGTACATAACTTCTTATTTTCTAAATATCTCAACAATCAAGTAACAGCAGAACTCCTTAGCCTCATATGTAAGCTCTCAGCTAGATGACTAAAATGCTGCTGAGATATTGTAAGTTGTTTACAAAATATTACAGATGTAAGAGTTCCTTTGTTTACTGTGACTTATAAAATTCAGTTTAAGACCTAGAACCTAAAGAATACTACCACTATAAAAATAGTTTATGCTGAAGGGTTTGCAATTTATACTTCTTTCATAACCCCTATGGTTCCAGAGATAAGAATATTTGTTTGAAATGTGAGGACGTAATTTGTTTCTGTCAAAAGGCTTAGGCTCCGCCCATTGGAAGTTACAATGCAAACATCTTGAGCTCCATTGAAGTGAATGAGTTAAGGCCTTCTCCCATCTGGGACAGTTGCCATTCATACTGACAATATGTTAGTGGTCTGGTATATCAAAAACAGGGAGGTATCAGATCTTATCCTCTTTGCTGAGAAACCACGAGAGTGTGGCAATGGGTGATCTTTTCCGGTCACTTTCTGATAGCGATGCACATTCCAAGGAAATCCAAAGTGATTGTGGACAAACTAACCAGGTCCATTCTGATGCTTCATGAGTGGTCTCTCAATGTCAAAGTGGCGGAGAGGATTTTCCATTGATGGGGCCAGCCGTGCTGTGATCTATATGCCTCTTCTCTCAGCCACAAATGCAACAGGTTCTTCGCCCTGATCTCTCCAATAGGGAGTCACCTAGAGATGCTCTAGTCCAGGTTTGGCCATCCATTCTTCTTTATGCTTACCTACCATTAGCCATCTTTCCCAAATTTCTACAGAAAGCATTGTAGTTGAAGAGCACAGTTATCCTCACTGCACCCTTCTGGCCTCTTCAGATCTGGTTTCCCTTGCTCTGGCCTCACCTTCTACATCCCCCCCGGATACCGGATCCCATTCTAAATCACCTGTCTCACCCAAGAGGTATAACTTATTAACAGGCCTTAAACTGACTGCATGGTTCTCCATTTACATTGATTCTACAGTCTGTGCTGTCCTCCTTAGTGCATCATGTTTTGTTATCTTCTCAAAAAGCTTTTACTAGAAGGATTTACAAAAGTAAATGAAAGATTTTTTTTTTCCTGGACCTGTAGCAAGGACCAGGACCCTTTTTCAGCACCTGTGCCATCTATCCTTGAATTTTTAGCTCAATATTCAATAAAGGTACTAGTTTTTCAACTATTAAAGTGCAGTTGGCTGCCATTTCTAATTTCCACTTAGGAGAGAATAACTCTTCCTTAGTTTCTTCTAAAGTATGTAAAGCCTTTCTCAAGGGAACGTTTTTACTTAGACCTCTGTTAAAGGATCCATCTCCTCCTTGGGATTGAACTATAATGCTTCAGGCCTTGACTCAGGCTCCCTTCGAACCTTAAGCCAAAGAAAAACTAAAATGTTTATTGTGGCTGGAAAACCATTTTTCTGGTCATTATTACATCAGTTAGATGAGTCTTCTAAGCCTCTTTATCTGTTTTTTGACAAAGACAGGGTATCCTTACAAAGTAATTCCACGTTTTGCCTAAGGTAGCTTCTGAGTCCAATATAAACCAGGTCATTAATCTACCAGTGTTCTTTCCTAACTTTTCAAATAAGGGAGAGTATGTGCTATACCTTTTGGATGTGCATAAACAACTTCACTTTTATCTTCAGAGAACCAAAGACTGCAGGAAAGCTGAACATCTATTTCTTTGGTTTCCTCCTAACAGACTGGCAAATCAGTATCCACAGTTACATTAGCCAAATGGCTAACTGAATGTATTTCCTTTGTTAATGGTAAAAAAGGTCTATCCTTGGCCAAGCCTCCTACACCTTATTCCACAAGGTCTATGGCAGTTTCTTCAGCTTTTTGGTCCAGGGCTTCCCTAGATGACATTTGCACAGCTGCAACCTGAACTAACTCTCACAACTTTATTGTTCATTACAAGTTATATTGGATTTCCTGGAACAGAGCGACCATTGATGTAGTAGGTGCCCACAGTGCCTGTATATGACTGACACAAACAAAATTAAAATCAAAAATTACAGGTACGTTACTACACATAGGAAACATTATTGTTACTCCAAAGGCGTTGTTTATATTGCAGTATGTGATTCTTGCGACACCTACTATGTAGGAAAAACAATTAGGGCACTGAGACAAAAAATCTACCAGCATACATAAGATATTAAACATAAGAACGAAAACAAGGCACATCAGCCTTCACCCACTGCATGCTTTCAAACTTTTCATCGTCGACCAAGTTGATTTGGGTCCTCGGGGGGGGGGGGGGGTTCCTTGGATGAATTTTTAGGGTTCATGGAGCTTAAATGGCATATTAGAACAATTTCCTGTCAGGCTCCTGGACTCAATGACAGAGTCCCTATTAGTTCAGTAATTAAACTGAAATGTATGCTGTTTTTGTTATGTGCAAGCATTTTTTATCAGCAGTATACCAACATTTTTATAAATATTTAAAATTTTTTTTTTACTGTTTATTTTTTGGAGGAAGTGATGTTTTTCTTTTAACCAATGTGAGTTGGGGGTGGATTATTTAAAGATGTGTTTTAGCAAACATGGCTATTCTGATAAAGTTCACCTTGACGAAAGCGCTAAATCAATAAAAAGTGTCTTGGATTATTGGATTGTGTCCTCTGTGGTTCCTAGCTTCACTATTCATCTGTGGATTTATTATGATTTAATAATTAGAGAATCGTTGCCAGTTTATAGAGAAGTTAAAGGTGCATTAGTATAATGCAAACAGGATTTGCAATAAGTGAGAAAAAAGCAGGCTTATGGTATATTTAGAGAGAGAGCCGGGGAGAGAAATTGATAGAAGTAAGTGAAGAGGAGAGAGTAAGGAGATGTAGGGTATGAATAGGCATTTGTTCAAATTTAGGGATATAATTTATCCTACTGCTGAGCAAGAACAGAGGCAGCTTTTGGCTAGGAAGTCTTTTAGAATGATTTTGAAGGATGGAAGGGAATGCATTGACCTGATGAACACAGATAAATATGTTCTAGGCCAACATAGTGTGAGTGCAGACATTGCCCAGTAGATTTGATAGTTTTGTGGACAGACAGGAATGTTTGGTCATTGGATCATAATGACCGACTGGGAATATAGTTGTGTAGAATGTTATTTAGTGCTGGACAAGCAGATGGATTCTGGATAATTTTATAGGTGGTAAGAAGTTGTATATATGTTAGTTGATGGGGTAGTTCTAACCAATTTAGGCATTTTAGTACTGTACAGTGGTGGGTTCTGAAAGAAGTATTTGCTACAAATTTAACAGCTTTGTTGTAGCATTGTCCATGTTCTGAATTTTGTGATGTTTGAGGCTTAGTAAGGATGGGAGTGCCGTAAAGAAGTGGGCGGGGGGGGGGATATTGGCAAGTATAGCTTTATTTGCATCAATGAGAAAGTTTTTGGCTCTATAAAGCATTCCTAGCTTTTGATGAGTTTTAATTATTTATTTAGGTCTCTTTGTTTACTGGGTAATACCCATTTTCAGCGGCGGCCCAAGAAGAAAAGATCTATTTGTTTACATTGCATTATACTTAGTTCCAGTTAAACATAGTGTAGTTACATTTCCATTTCCATTTATACACATACTGTAATCAAATTTATATGTTATGAGATTTTACAGAGGTAGAAGTTATTAAAGAGAAGGCCCATGTGCAACTTAGTGGATTGCACAGACAACAATTATGTACAAAATTGTTTTTTTCATTTCAGTGAGAGGTTGACAGTATTGTGTTTAAGGAGAGTATTTGGAGAGTATTGTATGGTGAGCACAAGGTCTTAATGTGGTGATGAGCATGTGCAGGACCAGGATTGGTTAAGGTGTTTAAGCAATGGTTTAAAACAGACTTTTATTTGTGTGGGGATACTCTTCCAGAGTTTAGCAATGTACTGGGAGTATAGAACAAATCTCCTGCAACATTATTTGACTTACTTGTTTGTGGTAAGAATTTTTAACTAGAACGGAGTCCTTGCTGGCAGTAGAGCAGTAATATGTTTTTTAGAGCAGGACATTTTTTTGGATGAAGCATGAATTTGTGTGCTAGTTAGTTGTGAATATTTTAGGTAGTTGTGCAGTTCAACCCTATTTAATTGCTTTAAGCCGTGACAATAATGGATCCTATGAGGGAGATTGGTGGCAAATTAGCTATTTTATTGAAGATGGAGGTGAGTTTCTTTCTTTGGGTATTATTTAATTTTCTTAAGATAGGAATGGCTTATGAGAGCTGGCAGTAAGAAGGTGGTGCCTAGAGTTTTCCTTGCAGCATCTGTAAGGAATCCATTGATCCTATAAAGGGAGCTTAGTTTCTGGCGTGTAGATTTAATGGTGTGCAGTATATGCTGGTCATATTTGAGATTGTTATCTATTACAACTACAAGTTTACTGAGAGTTTCAGTTTCAATGACAGTATTATTTGCTGACTTTATGGTGAAAGATTGCTTTTGATGTTGGCAACATTTTTAGGTAAAAAGCATTAACTAAGTTTTCTTGTATTGAGAAGAGGTTTGATTCTTTGTGCCAGGTTTCTACA